>NC_136269.1:147034732-147072232 GCF_964187855.1 Myxine glutinosa | reverse complement strand
GAGTGGAGATCTGGCACAGGGAGGATAGACAAATGACCACCTCCATCGCCGAAATGCTCTGGGTATTGCGTAACCTTGTATAACTCGGGTAATGGAGTGGAGATGTGGCACAGGGAGGATAGACAAATGACCACCTCCATCGCCGAAATGCTCTGGGTATTGCGTAACCTTGTATAACTCGGGTAATGGAGTGGAGATGTGGCACAGGGAGGAGAGACAAATGACCACCTCCATCGCCGAAATGCTCTGGGTATTGCGTAACCTTGTATAACTCGGGTAACGGAGTGGAGATGTGGCACAGGGAGGATAGACAAATGACCACCTCCATCGCCGAAATGCTCTGGGTATTGCGTAACCTTGTATAACTCGGGTAATGGAGTGGAGATCTGGCACAGGGAGGATAGACAAATGACCACCTCCATCGCCGAAATGCTCTGGGTATTGCGTAACCTTGTATAACTCGGGTAATGGAGTGGAGATGTGGCACAGGGAGGAGAGACAAATGACCACCTCCATCGCCGAAATGCTCTGGATATTGCGTAACCTTGTATAACTCGGGTAACGGAGTGGAGATCTGGCACAGGGAGGATAGACAAATGACCACCTCCATCGCCGAAATGCTCTGGGTATTGCGTAACCTTGTATAACTCGGGTAATGGAGTGGAGATGTGGCACAGGGAGGATAGACAAATGACCACCTCCATCGCCGAAATGCTCTGGGTATTGCGTAACCTTGTACAAAGCGAGAAAACAACTTCATCGAATGAAAACTTCATTTTGGGGAAAGCAGAAAGCAATAATTTGGTCGAAAATGGCAGGGAATGGATCTGATTAATGGCATATCAAAGATGTGTCACAGCACCAATGAGAAAGCACCAAACACAGAGACAAAGATCATGTTACAACATGCTGCAACGAATATAAACTTGTATGGAAAAAATTAAAGTTGCACATGCTCCAAAATCTTCTTTTCCATCTTTTTCAATGAGGCATTGTGAGAGAGCGAGAGGGAAGAGCCAACAGGATTATGCCAAGGCAGACTTCGAGTGCTGCCATCTTGCACAGCTGGGAGTGTGTGGGAATCTGGCACGGCCTCCAGGCTCGGCCTGCCACATTTCGTCTCTTCCAAGTCACCAATGTCGATGCTTCGATCACTGGTTGCTGCCATGTGGTCTTCATTGTGATACAGAGAGCTTCTTGTATATTCAGTTAGACAGTGCTTTTGTACAGCAGATGGTTGTACGACGCAGGATCCACCTGTTGCATTGCCTCTTAATACATGTCGCAACAATACTTCAATACGTCATAGTTTCATGACGTTTTTGTTGTTGTTGTATACTCAGCCGAGGCTCGTTTAAGAGCGAATACATAGAACATATGATAAAGGGAGTGGGAGACAACAGGGTGAGAGAGAGGGAAGCACAACAACAGTAGGGAACAGGGACATGGGGAGATCTGTGGAAAAGAGGGGCTGGGGTGGGGCTCACAGGGTAAACTAGACGAACACCACCAGCACTTTCAGGAAACAAAACGGAATTTGAAGGAGGTACATTTGGGGTGAAATTAGCGGGGGTAGAAAAGATGAAGGCTTTCGTTGGGGAAAGATAAGGGATGGTGGTGGACAGCTGTTTTGAAGACCTGGAGGGAAAAGTGGGATTGAAAAGGGTGAGGGAGTTTGTTCCAGAGGTGGGAGAAAAGAGGGAATAAAAGAGTGAAGGTGAGCAGAGAGTCTTGATTTTGGGAGTTTCACCAGAAGAGGGTTGTCGGCAGATATTGTGCGTCCTGCAGGAATATTTGGGGGAGAGAGCACAGACAGAGCAGGGGGAGCTAGGCTGGAGAGGAAGGACTTCGCACAACGGAGGATGCCAAGTCGGCGACTGGCCTTGCAGGCCAGCTTGGAAATGTGTTTTTTCCCAGGAAAGATCATGGCAGATAGTGAGACCCAAAAGCTTGAGTGACAGAACTTATTGGAGAGGATTATTCAGAGAGTGGATGGGAGGGTTTTCCATAACGTCTTTTCAAAGAGACATAGTGAGAGTGTGAGATTTGTCAGGATTGAAAGACATGTTTCACTTGTTTGACCAGTTTGAGATATGGTCCAGGTCTGCAGAGAGTGAGGAGGCTGCAGACTGCCGATCTGAGGGATGAGGAATGGAGCGACAGAGAGAAGATTCATCAGCAAAGAGAAAGAGAGGATTTTCAAGAGAGTCAGAGAGATCATTGATGAAGACCAGAAAAAGCACAGGGCCAAGAACACTGCCTTGAGGAACTCCAGCCTGAACAGGAAGGGGCGATGAGAGAAATCCATTCAGGGCCACACGTTGACTACGACCAGAGAGGAAGTCCGCAAGCCAAGCGTGGAGATTTCCATGGATACCATAGAAGGAGAGTTTGGTGAGCAGAGCGGGGTGCCAGACCGTATCGAAGGCACATGATATGTCAAGGGAGACAGCTCTATTTTCCTGTTTGGCATTGAGGACCTCCATCCATTGTTGAGACAGCAGAAGCAACATGTCTAGAGTAGAATGACCAGGTCTGAATCCAAATTGATGATCAGAGATCAAGCCATTGAAGAAGAGAAAGGATTTGATATCCGAAGCAATGATGGATTCCATGACTTTGCTGATAATTGGGAGCAGGCTGATTGGTCTGTAGTTGCAAGGATCTGTTTTTGCACCTTTTTGTGGAATGCGGTAATGTTTGCAGATTTCCAAGCTGATGGCAGATGACCTTGAGCAAAAGAGAGGGTGAAGAAAACAGAGAGAGGGTGCGAAAGAGCGGCAGAGCAGGATTTTAGGACCCGTGGGCTGATGCCGTCTGGTCCAGTTGCAGAATCAGAGTCGAGGTTTGACAGAAACTTTTCCACCTTGTCAGGAGAGAAGGACACAGAGTCCAGGAGCAGCTGGGTATGACTGGGTACGGTGGGTACAGAGAGGGATGTGTTTGGGACACAAGATTTTGAGGCAAACACAGAGTTGAGACATTCGGCTTTTTCACATGCAGAGAGAGTCAGCTGTGTAGCCGTTTGAGGTGAGGGAGGGGATGGAGGGGGAACAAACACCAGAAACGGATTTGACCAGACGCCACCGGGACTTGGAGGAAGGAGACAGGTTTGAGAGTTCGGTCTTGAGAGGAGAGAGATAGTGTTTCCTGGCTCTCCTGAGAATGGACACACACTTGTTCCGAGCTTTATGGAAGGAACTGAGATTGCTTTCCAGGGGGCGAAGGCAAGTTGTTTCAGGGCAAATGCCTCACCACAAGATTCAGTGTACCATGGACGGGAGGAAGGGTAAGACAACTGAAGACGAGGTGGGATAAATCTGTGCATGAGAGAGAGCAAATTGCTTTGGAAAAATTCCTGGATTGGTTGATGTCAGATGCAGTAGAGATTGGATTGTGCATATAACTTGGAAATGGATCTTGTTGTCATCAAGGTATTTATTTAGAATAATTATTTCAGCTACAATAAACTTGGTTCACCTTTTAGAGCAACCGGTGTTAGCAAAAAATGTACTGTAGATTTGATTTCCTTTGTCAGAATGATTCATTAATTTGTCAAACCAATTCAACCAGAAGGTATAATTTCGGAATATGTATTGATACCTGCTGGAATTCTTGTAAAATATGTCCGAAATGGCAAACAATACCACAGTACAACAAGCTTGCCTTGGTTAAGTATTAATTCAACAGCATCATGTGGAACTAGAACAACACTCTTAGACGTCACGACATCGAGCGATTATGCCTCCGCCCACATTATTACATCATTTTAATACTTGTACCAAGTTTGCTTTACATCCACGAGCAACGGTACCCGCCCTATGGGCGGGGCTTCAATTGTGAGGCCCAATTGAAAAGGCAAAATATCAGAAATTGAAGGTTTTTTTTATTTTAAATGATTCATATAAACATCAGTTAAATCATATCACATGCAAATCATCAAAATCTAAATGGTATTTGTAGAATTTCAATAAAAGCGACATCACTGTTCATATCGGTAAATATTATTCCATCGTGTTTCAAATCGTGATCGCTATCTGTTAGTGTATACACCGCCCAAATAGCTATGTGGAATTCTCTCATGTAGAGATTAAACGTCGTTTGAACTTTGGCCGAGGTCATTATTTACTTTTAATGATGTTTATATACGAATGATGTTTAATGATGTTATATTGGTTTTGGGTCGTCCTTTCCACATATCTCGTGGGATTGTAAGTTGGAGAGATGGCTGTGATGGCGGGGAGGGGGTTGGAATTCTCTCAAGCAGAGATTCAACCCGTGTCCTTATAAAAGGTCTTTGTCCGAGGTCACCGAGTTCGATCGGTGCAGCTGTGCAGCGATCGGTGCAGCCGTTTGTGCGGCACCCGGGAAAACAACATCGTCACAATGAAAACATCGTCACAATGAATGTTATGCGAACGCGAATGTTATGCCGGAGTCCAAACCTGAGAATGCTTGAGACTAAAGCTGAAATTGGAAAAACTAAATATCCTATTTTACTCCTGGAGATCCCAGGATTACCCACCCAAAATATCGTTGCGATCGCTTCAGTAGTTTTTACGGTACCTTCAAACAGACAGACGGACGGACATTTGGTGAATTATAGTAAGATTAAGCTGTCCTCAAGTTATCACATTTTTACATGACATGACCTTTGACCTCTTGACCCCAAAATTTTATCAGTTCAAGTTTACATCATTATACATACCTGTACCAAGTTTTAATTTAAATCCCTTCAGATGTTCACAAGTTATCACATTTTTACTTGACATGACCTTTGTCCTTTGACCTCGGGACCCCAACATCTAATCAGTTAATCTTTACGTCATTATACATATCTGTACCAAGTTTGAATTTGATCGCTTCAGCCGTTATAATTATCGACCAGCTCAACTTATAGACCTATAACAGACTTTAACGTTTGACATTTGACCTCTTGGCCCCAAATTATAATCAGTTAATCTTTACATCATTATACATATTTTTACCGAGTTTGAATTAGATCACTTCAGCCGTTGTCAAATTATATAACTATAACAGACTTTGACCTTTGACCTCTTGACCCCAAAATCTAATCAGTTCATCTTTACATCATTCTACATAATTGTACCAAATTTGGTCAGAATCCAATCACTGGTTCACAAGTTATCGTGGTAACAGGATTTTTACCTGATATGACCTCTGACCTTTGGCCTTTGACCTCGTGACATCAAAACCTAATCAGTTCATCTTTACCTCATTATACATACCTGCACCAAGTTTGACTAAGATCCCTTCAGCCGTTCTCAAGAAAACCCATCAAGGATGGACAACCTGAAAACATAATGCTTCCGGTGACTTCGTCGACGGAGGAATTAATATCAAAAACCTGTGCAGGTAAATTTTCAACTTCAAAATGTTGACCCAACTGTACACATACACTGTACAAATGCACACTGTACACTTGTACACACACTGTATGCACTCTACACATATACACTCTACACTTGTACACATACCCATGTACACATATACAATGTACACATGCGCACACACAATTTCAAAACACACTTGGAACACAAGTGTTCCTCACTTACTGAGTCTTCAGTCAAATCCTCAGAATCATCCCGTTTCGGCCCTTTAACCTCAATACGGTCTGCCGAGGTGGGCCAGCAAATCCACATTTGCCTCCAAGTCCAACAACTACACATGGGTGCATACCTACCACTCCCCCCAGTTAGCAAGAACACAAACCACAACAACTTTTACTCCCATAGTCTACTGCACCAGAAATAAGTGCTAGATTGCTAAAACAACTTACCAACAACTAGCCTAACACCATACATCGCTCAAAACAGAACAAACACTAGAACGGCACTCAGTAGAGAGCATACCTCCGCCAGGTGAACAGTTTACGTTTTGTATCCCAGAGTAGACCAGAAAATCCCAATACATAATCAGATTTAATCAAAATCATCCGTCCACAACTTTTTGAGATAACCTGCTATGTATCGTTTTCGTGGCCTGGTGTTGGCCTGGTGTTGGTTTAGCGGTTAGGGTGCCAGCTTGGGATATAAAACCAAGGATCCTGGGTTCGAATCCCGGTCGATCACTGAATCAACACCAGGGGGGTTGACTCAGCCTGTCATCCCTCCGAGGTCGGCAAATTGAGTACCAGTTCACTGGACATTCCCTGTGTGTCGCAAGAGGCGACTAACAGGGTTGGCGGCAGGAAGGGCATCCGGCCACAAAACATTGCTTCAAAAAGGGGACCACGGTGCCCGAAAAAGGCCAACCCCTGCTCTGCGGGGAAAAATGGCCTCTAAAGTCGTTCTGCTATGTATCGTTTTTGGCTCTATCTCCCAATGGTGAAGAACACTTCAAAAATTCTACTTGCTGGATCCGGATCTGGATCTTCACCAAAATTGAATTGATTCATCCTCGTCACACACACAACCTGTCCACCAAGTTTCGTCCAAATCCGTCTGTAACCTTTTGAGATAACCTGCTATATGTTGGTTTTAGCCCGAACCCTCAATGGTGAAATCACTTTTAAAAAATAAAAAAAATTCATATCCGAATCCATATTCAGATTTTCACCAAAATCGAATCGAATCATCCTTGTCAGACACCCAACCTCTCCACCAAGTTGCGGCCAAATCTGTGCACAACTTTTTGAGATATCGTGCTATGTATCAGTTTTAGCCCTATCACTCAATGTTAAAGAATCACTTGAAAATTAAATAATTCTCATATCCGAATCCATATTCAGATTTTCACCAAAATCGAATAGATTAATCTTTGTCACAAACCCAACCTCTCCACCAAGTTTTATTCAAATATGTCCATAACATTTTGAGATATCCTGCTATGTATCGGTTTTAGCCCGATCTCCCAATGGTGAAGAATCAAAAAAATCCTACAAGCCGGATCACGAATCCGGATCTTCACCAAAATCTAATCATTTCGTCCTTGTCACATACGCTACCTCTCTGCCAAATTCCGTCCGAATCGGTCCACAACCTTTTGAGATATCTTGTTCACAGACAGACAGGGGTGAAAACATAACCTCCCTCCAACTTTGGTGGCCGAGGTAACAACAAGAAAAAGATTGCCGACCCTCGCTAGCACTTGTTTTGCGTGGTCTATTTTGTGTGGCAAATAAATGGAAGGATTATTAAATGAAAGGTCGTTGATTGCAAATTAAAGTTCTAAATGGTCTAGTTTTAAATGTGTTAAACGTCTGAAAAGTTGAAAGGTCAAATGGTCTGGAGGTCTAAAGGTTGAAAAGTGGAAAGATCTAAATAGGGTACGAAGGGTTGAAATGGTCTAAAGTGTCCTAAAATGTATTAAAAGGGATTGAAGGTCAAAGGGGTCAACAGGGTCCAAAAGGTGTGAAGGTATAAAGGGTAGAACGGAGTCTATGGCTCTTCCCGGGTTCTAAAGAATATAAGAGGATGGAAATGGTCAAAGAGGTCGAAGGGTTATAAAGGGTGCGACAGCTAGTGTCTATGGGCTCTACAGGATCTTAGGGTTCTAAAGTGTCTTAGGAGTCTGAGGTGTCTTAAAGGGTATTGGGCATCTAAAGGATCTTAGTAGGAGTCTAAAGGGACTTAGAAGGTGTTAGGTTCTAAAGGGACTAAAGTGTCTTAAAGGTTCTTAGGGGTGTAAATGGTGTTTGGGTTTGAAAGGGTCGCAGGGGTCTTAAATTTTCGTCGTGTTATAAAGGGTCTAAAAGGTCCAGAGGTTCTTAGGGTTCAAAAGGCTATAATTGAGTTTTAGGGGTCTTAAGAGTTTTAGGGGTCTTCATGATTTTAATGGGTCTTCATGATTTTAATGGGTCTCGGCATTGTAAAATGTCTAAGGAATTTTAGGGTTCTTAAAGGATCTTGGGGTTCTTAAGAATCTAATGTAATTCATACACATACTCATGTTCTCTGCAGACAAACACACAGACAGACAGAACCACCCAAATGAAATAACCTCTCCTCTGGTGGGGTTAACTAGAAAGCATCTGAAAATGCAAAGCACATCCATGTCTGCTTTATATTCGTCTGCTTTATATTTAGCCGTCTGCTTTATATTTAGCCGTCTGCTTTATATTTAGCCGTCTGCTTTATATTTAGCCGTCTGCTTTATATTTAGCCGTCTGCTTTATATTTAGCCACCTGCTTTATATTTAGCCGTCTGCTTTATATTTAGACGTCTGCTTTATATTTAGACGTCTGCTTTATATTTAGCCGTCTGCTTTATATTTAGCCACCTGTTTATATTTAGCCGTCTGCTTTGTATTTAGCCGTCTGCTTTATATTTAGCCGTCTGCTTTATATGTAGCCGTCTGCTTTATATGTAGCCGTCTGCTTTATATGTAGCCGTCTGCTTTATATTTAGCCGTCTGCTTTATATTTAGCCGTCTGCTATATATTTAGACGTCTGCTTTATATTTAGCCGTCTGCTTTATATTTAGCCGCCTGCTTTATATTTAGCTGTCTGCTTTACATTTAGCCGCCTGCTTTATATTTAGCCGTCTGCTTTATATTTAGCCGTCTGCTTTATATTTAGCCGTCTGCTTTATATTTAGCCGCCTGATTTATATTTAGCCGCCTGATTTATATGCAGCCGTCTGCTTTATATGTAGCCGTCTGCTTTATATTTAGCCGTCTGCTTTATATTTAGCCGTCTGCTATATATTTAGTCGTCTGCTTTATATTTATCCACCTGCTTTATATTTAGCCATCTGCTTTATATTTAGCCGTCTGCTTTATATTTAGCCGTCTGATTTATATTTAGCCGCCTGATTTATATTTAGCCGCCTGATTTATATGCAGCCGTCTGCTTTATATGTACCCGTCTGCCTTATATTTAGTCGTCTGTTTTATATGTAGCCGTCTACTTTATATGTAGCCGTCTGCTTTATATTTAGCCGTCTGCTTTATATTTAGCCGTCTGCTTTATATTTAGCAGCCTGCTTTATATTTAGCCACCTGCTTTATATTTAACTGCCTGCTTTATATTTAGCCGCCTGCTTTATATTTAGACGTCTGCTTTATATTTAGCCGTCTGCTTTATATGTAGCCGTCTGCTTTATATGTAGCCGTCTGCTTTATATGTAGCCGTCTGCTTTATATTTAGCCGCCTGCTTTATATTTAGCCGCCTGCTTTATATTTAGCCGCCTGCTTTATATTTAGCCGCCTGCTTTATATTTAGCCGTCTGCTTATATTTAGCCGTCTGCTTTATATTTAGCCGTCTGCTTTATATATAGCCGCCTGATTTATATTTAGCCGCCTGATTTATATGCAGCCGTCTGCTTTATATGTAGCCGTCTGCCTTATACTTAGTCGTCTGCTTTATATGTAGCCGTCTGCTTTATATGTAGCCGTCTGCTTTATATGTAGCCGCTGCTTTATATGTAGCCGTCTGCTTTATATTTAGCCGTCTGCTTTATATTTAGCCGTCTGCTTTATATTTAGCCGTCTGCTTTATATTTAGCTGTCTGCTTTATATTCCACATGTTAAACATGACGAAAACAGCCAAAAAATAATTTGACGATTTTAGGCAACCTTGACCTTTTGACCTCAAACGCAACAAGAAAGAGCAATCAGATTGCAAACCCTCGCCAGGATGTGTTTTCAGTGGTTAAGGCTTTTGTGTTAAAACAAATATGGCGTCTGAACCACGTGACCTTTGACGTCATCTTTTTTTTTTCTCCACCAATTTATCCCTAGATGATGCTCAATAAATTTCATCTTGATCGGATGAAGTTTTGTACTTGTCAAATTATGACGTCATATTGGAGACACCGATGACAGCATCATTAACCTATTTTATTCCCCATGGAGAGTTCTTTACAATGAGCCATGTCTCAATTTTTTCTATTCAGCTCTTTCGGAGATATAGAGGTGCAAATTTTTTCGGTTTTTCCAGAATCTTGATCGGATGAAGTTTTGTAAAAAATTAATTAAGTCATTACTTGAATAATTAAATAATTAATTGATTAATCAATAAATAATTAATCAATTCATTGATTAATCAATAAATCAAAAATATCCTTTAAAGCCACATCACTTGGTCACTGTCGTGTCCAAATATTAGCTTCCCAGCTCAAAACGTTCCTGAGATATTGCCCAGATGAGAAAACAAGAAATAAATGATTAATAAGGAAAAAATAATAATAATAATGATAAAATAATAATAATAATGATAAGATATAATTGAAGAATTAATCAATTTGCTAATACAATACCTAAACCACCACTGTTTCATCCAAATCTGTAACTTTAAAAACAATAATTAATAGTCATGACTTGAATAATTAAATAATTAAATTATTAATCAATAAATAATCAATTAATTGATTAATCAATAAATCAAAAATATCACTCACTCACCGCAGGCAGGTAGGTGGTCTTTCTGTCTTCTACCGACTCCTCTCCGGCCTTGCACCCCCAGCTCTCTCTGTGCTCTGTCCCCCAAATATTCCTACAGGTCGCACAAGATCTGCCAGCAACCCTCTGATGGTTAAACTGCCGAAATCTCGGCTCTCTGCTCACCTTCACTCTTTCATTCCTCTTTTCTCCCGCCTCTGGAACAAACTCCCTCACTCCCTTCAATCCCACTCCTCCCTCCAGGTCTTTAAAACAGCTGTTCACCACCATCTCTTATCTTCCCCCATCCAAAACCTTGATCTTTTCTACCCCTGCTAATTCACCCCAGATCCACCTTGTTTGAAATTCCAACTTCTTTCCTGGAAGTCCTGGCAGTGTCCATATGTTTTATACCTCTCCCACCGCCCCCTTCCCATGCCCCCCCCCCCCCAAAGCCCTCGCCCTCTCTCAGATCTCTCGATGTCTCCATGTCTCTCGGTCCCTGCTCTCAAATGTTGTGTTTGTGTCCTTCCCCCTCTTGTCTACCGCTCCCGATGTTATATGTTTTATGTGTCGGTTTGTCTTTCTGTGTGATTAATGTTCGCTCTTTCACGAGCCTCGATCTTGTATACAAAAAACAAACAAAAAAAAAAACAAAAAAAAAATCCTTTATAGCCACATCACTTGGTCACTGTCGTGTCCAAATATTAGCTTCCTAGCTCAAAAGGTGCCTGAGATATTGCCCAGATGAGAAAGAAAATAAATAAATGATTAATAATGAAAATAAATAAATAATAATCATAAAATAATTAAATGATAAATCAATTGGCTAATAGAATACCTAAACCACCACCGTTTCATCCAAATCTGTAACTTTAAAAAAAATTCATCAATCAAGTCATTAATGAAATAATTAAATAATTAATCGATGAATTGATTAATCAAAAAATCAAAAATAACCTTTACAGCCAAATCACTTGCACTTGCTCACTATTATGCTGAAATTTCAGCTTCCTAGCTCAAAGGATGGCTGAGATATCGCCCGGACAAACAAACAAGAAAGCAATAAACCGGAGTGAAAACCGAGTACTCCCTTTCAGCGTGCGTCATTGCCGAGCCCCCTTCGGTGCCCGGAAATGACATCATGCCACGCCTGGAGATGGCATAAGAAAGGAGCGATGTACAATAGGATTCAGTGACCCAATATGCAAACCCTGCTCATATTTCTCATCAATCAGATGGAAATTACCGATTTTATGCACCCTTGACCTTCGGCATTTTTAACTAAAATAATAAACAAGTCAGTAGACGACGATGGGTCACGAGCGAGCGGTATTCAATGACAAAGGACGGACTATAACCGAAACAGGCCCGGACAGGCCAGGCCCGGAAATGTCAAAACGAAGGTTATTGACCTTGAAATGAGATAGAAAATAATGTATAATCAGTTATGAGGTTAGTTAGCTACACAATACCGAAAATTCGGTGAAAAATGAAAAAAAAAAAAAAATGAAAAAAAAAATGAAAAATCGAGCTCCGTGGGGCGAGACACATGACATTGGCCTAACCAAATATCGAAACCCCTGTCAGATTCCACCAAGCCCCTCGGAGAAGATGTAGCTTGAAATTGATTACCCCCTAAAAAGACATCTTTTTCGGGTGTGGCTCCGCCCACAATGGGCGCAATACTCCCACTCTAGGCAGGACACAACTAGATCATGATATCAACCTCCCACCCAAGTTTCATCAAGATCAGATGATATCATCGGGTAGTTATGCTGCGGACAGACAGACACACACACACAAACAGACAGACACACACACATGACGAATATAGTGGTCACTTGATAACTCGTGAACCAAAAACAATCACCTTACATCTTTTTATTGGTGAACCAATTCAGTGACTCAATATGAAAATTCTTAAAATTTAAGATGAATCGGATGAAAATTGACTTTTATGTGACACTGACCTTTGACCTTTTGACCAAATGATGAATTTGTCCTCTCCATATTCTCATAATGAAGCTTTGTTGAAAATTTGATGAGAAAAGCTCAAATGGTAAAAAAAGGTTATGGCCTTTTTGCACAGGTAAATTTTTCCTTCTTCCCTTACCCTCCGCCCCTCCCCCCCCCCCCCAACCTCCCTCCTTCCCCCAAACCCTCTCCACTCCCTCAAAACGGATTGGCCTGTCAAAGCCACCCCCACCCCCCAAAAACATGTATATGTAGTACATGTTTCGCCTCCCTCTCCCCTCACCCCTCCCCATTCAACTCCCCCACTCGCCTCCTCACCCCACCCACATCAATGTCATTGATAAATTAGTGCAAAGTCTTTACTTAAAAGCTATACATTGTGAAGCGGCCCCATTGGCGGCCATTTTATAATTCCCCCAAAAATGTATTTCCCCATGAGTACATTTTTGAGGATGTTTTTGTGGCCATTTCATCTCCTAATAATGTGTTTTAAACACAAATATGGTTATTATGGAAAATGTCTATGTCATTATCAATTTCTATTGAATGATATTGACAAATGTACTGAGGCAGACAGACAGACTGTGTTATACATTTAACTTTATGGGCCACGTTTGGCTGTGAAACATCACAGGGTTTTTATTGCAAATCAGGGACCCACGGAATCCTGACAAATCTACCCTCACAAAATTATTTGGAAATTAATTGTAGTTATTAATTTTAGAAATTTTATATCACTACAATTTTAAAAACCCCAACCACTACGATTAATTTAACACAATAATTAATTGAGTTAAATTAATTGTAGAAATTAATTGTAGCCTTGTGGTTGAGGATCTGCTGTCAGTCTGTGAGTTTTTGGTGGTTTGATTTTGAACTTGGTCAACTAATAATGAGCACTTTTAAAATGATACTTGATGCTTCGTCTTTTGATGCTCAGCATTTGGAGGATAGATCATGGACAACCCTGTGGTCTGATATCCCATTGGTGGTTGGAGTGTGGGGGATGGACAACACTGTGGTCTGACATCCCATTGGTGGTTGGGGTGTGGGGGAGGGGGAAGGGGACAACAACACTGTGGTCTGACACCAGAGTGCGTCACCGGTACCTGGAGTGCGTCACCAGTATACGGAGTGCATCGCCAACACCTGGAGTGCGTCGCCAGTACCCGGAGTGCGTCGCCAGTACCAGGAGTGCGTCGCCAGTACCCGGAGTGCGTCGCCAGTACCCGGAGTGCGTCGCCAGTGCCCGTGGTGCGTCGCCAGTGCCCGGAGTGTGTCGCCAGTGCCCGGAGTACGTCGCCAGTGCCCGGAGTGCGTCGCCAGTGCCCAGAGTTCGTCGCCAGTGCCCAGAGTGCGTCGCCAGTGCCCGGAGTGCGTCGCCAGTGCCCGGAGTGCGCCGCCAGTGCCCGCAGTGCGTCGCCAATACCCAGAGTGCGTCGCCAGTACCCGGAGTGCGTCGCCAGTACCCGGAGTGCGTCGCCAGTACCCGGGGTGCATCGCCAGTACCCGGAGTGCGTCACCAGTATCCGGAGTGCATCGTCGGTAACCAGAGTGTGTCACCAGTGCCCGGAGTGCGTCGCCGGTACCCGGAGTGCGTCACCAGTATCCGGAGTGCGTCGCCAGTACCCGGAGTGCATCGCCAGTACCCGGAGTGCGTCGCCGGTACCCGGAGTGCATCACCAGTATCCGGAGTGCATCGTCGGTAACCAGAGTGCGTCGCCAGTGCCCGGGGTGCGTCGCCAGTGCCCGGAGTGCGTCGCCATTGCCCGGAGTGCGTCGCCAGTACCCAGAGTGCGTCGCTAGTACCCGGAGTGCGTCGCCAGTACCCGGAGTGCGTCGCCAGTACCCGGAGTGCATCGCCGGTACCCGGAGTGCGTCGCCGGTACCCGGAGTGCGTCGCCGGCACCCGGAGTGCGTCACCAGTATCCGGAGTGCATCGTCGGTAACCAGAGTGTGTCGCCGGTACCTAGAGTGCTCCGCAAGGTCACTACCTGTGTTATCTAATGTCGACGCTTGTCTGATATCTCTTCAATGAGTTGTTGGACCCTGTAAGAAAAAAACATTATGGTGAGGTTTTTGAAGGAACGCGGCGCGAAGTGATGAATACAAATAATAACTATATTGATTCGTGGTTTTTAAATAAAAAAAGACTTGATTTGCTTTAAAACCTAAATTAAATCGGTTGACCTAATTAGCGTGAAGGATTGTAAAACTTACTTTCATAAATCTTTGGATACAAATAATCATGGAATGTGTTATGGTGCTAATTATTTGACGATAAAGTTCTCTTCCTTATGGTCCAATAATGAAGTTACATATGTTAACCTTTAAACAGGCTGCGAGGAAGTTTACGTGCAATTCTGTCAGTAAGGGCGAGAAAAGAAAACGAAGCGTGATTTGTGCAAACACAGCTTTGCTCTAGTGCAATATCAACAGGCTATCGGTCTTGTGGAGGTAGCGAGCTCGGCCGGTACACATGGCCAGTGTTCAGGCCACACACTGCACACTAATCCATTTGTCTCCAGTGCCTGTTCAGATCGTTGGGACTTTTGAACGTATTAAAACATCCAGTTTGGCTCGGCCTCCACCAAAGTGCGTCCTTCTCGACTCCTCTTGCCTTCTGGAGACTTGTGATTCATAAAAATGTTACATCCATCGTACCTTCTCTTTGTTCGTCCCCTTTATGCTTTGATGCCGTGAACAAAATATTTTGCAAAACCATATTCGCTGAAAAGAAATCCTTAATTACATCTCGTAGAGAAATTCCTTTACATGACATTTCAAAGGTTTAAATGGGTAACTTGTTAGAGAATTATTTCGAATTACAGGATAGCTCAGACATTCAGGTTTTAAAACACTTCAGGTGTTCTTTGTCCAAAACCTTTACGTTATCAAAGGATCCATCGAACGTGGATATCAGGAATCTGTCGTTTAATTCTTTGGTTATAACTCGGACTAATGTTCCCAACACTTTCTCCTTCAGATTTAAAAATCTAAAACAATGAAACAAAGTCTGCAGTGTATTTCGTACTTTTGCTCGAGTTTGACATGAAGAAAAATAAAATTACCTGGCACGCCATCGCTGGAGCCGAAGTGTTTGTGCTGCTGAAAAAATGTTTTTGCGCAGTCTCGAAGCCCGAGAAGCACAGTAGCATCGCCAAAAGGGTGCGTGTCGACAGCGAAGGAAAAAGTACGCTCGTCCAGCAACGATCGTGGAGAAGTGGATCCATCAATGCTGCGGTATACATCATCGCCCTGTGCACTTACGGAGGCTACCTTGCGAGGTCCTAAACAATGGATGCTCATCTGCATAACAATGGATGCACCTCTGCATAACGATGGATGCACATCTGCATAACGAGGGATACACATCTGCATAACAATGGATGCTCATCCATAACGATGGATGCTCATCTCCATAACGATGGATGCACATCTGCATAACAATGGATGCTCATCTGCATAATAACGGATGCACATCTGCATAACAATGGATGCTCATCTCCATAACGATGGATGCACATCTGCATAATGATGGATGCATATCTGCATAACGATGGATGCACATCTGCATAACGATGGATGCACATCTGCATAACAATGGAGGCACCTCTGCATAACGATGGATGCACATCTGCATAATGATGGATGCATATCTGCATAACGATTGATGCACATCTGCATAACGATGGATGCTCATCTGCATAACAATGGATGCCCCTCTGCATAACGATGGATGCACATCTGCATAACAATGGATGCACCTCTGCATAACAATGGATGCTCATCTCCATAACGATGGATGCACATCTGCATAACAATGGATGCTCATTTGCATAATAACGGATGCACATCTGCATAACAATGGATGCTCATCGCCATAACGATGGATGCACATCTGCATAATGATGGATGCATATCTGCATAACGATGGATGCACATCGGCATAACGATGGATGCACATCTGCATAACAATGGAGGCACCTCTGCATAACGATGGATGCACATCTGCATAACGAGGGATACACATCTGCATAACAATGGATGCTCATCTCCATAACGATGGATGCACATCTGCATAATGATGGATGCACATCTGCATAACAATGGATGCTCATCTCCATAACGATGGATGCACATCTGCATAATGATGGATGCACATCTGCATAACGATGGATGCACATCTGCATAACGATGGATGCACATCTGCATAACAATGGATGCACCTCTGCATAACGATGGATGCACATCTGCATAACGAGGGATACACATCTGCATAACAATGGATGCTCATCTCCATAACGATGGATGCACATCTGCATAACGAGGGATACACATCTGCATAACAATGGATGCTCATCTCCATAACGATGGATGCACATCTGCATAACGATGGATGCACATCTGCATAACAATGGATGCTCATCTCCATAACGATGGATGCACATCTGCATAATGATGGATGCACATCTGCATAACGATGGATGCACATCTGCATAACGATGGATGCACATCTGCATAACAATGGATGCACCTCTGCATAACGATGGATGCACATCTGCATAACGAGGGATACACATCTGCATAACAATGGATGCTCATCTCCATAACGATGGATGCACATCTGCATAACGAGGGATACACATCTGCATAACAATGGATGCTCATCTCCATAACGATGGATGCACATCTGCATAACGAGGGATACACATCTGCATAACAATGGATGCTCATCTCCATAACGATGGATGCACATCTGCATAACGAGGGATACACATCTGCATAACAATGGATGCTCATCTCCATAACGATGGATGCACATCTGCATAACGATGGATGCACATCTGCATAACAATGGATGCTCATCTGCATAACAATGGATGCTCATCTGCATAATAACGGATGCACATCTGCATAATGGATGCACATTTGCATAACGATGGATGCTCATCTCCATAACGATGGATGCACATCTGCATAATGATGGATGCACATCTGCATAACAATGGATGCTCATCTCCATAACGATGGATGCACATCTGCATAACGATGGATGCACATCTGCATAACAATGGATGCTCATCTGGATAACAATGGATGCTCATCTGCATAATAACGGATGCACATCTGCATAATGGATGCACATTTGCATAACAATGGATGTACATCTGCATAACAATGGATGCTCATCTGCATAATGATGTATGCTCATATCCATAACAATGGATGTTCATCTGCATAATAGTGGATGCACATCTGCATAACGATGGATGTTCATCTGCATAACAATGGATGCTCATCTGCATTATATATCGGTTTTACCCGATCTCTCGATGGTGAAGAATCACTTTAGAAGTTCTCTGATCTGGATCCAGATGTTCACCAAATTCTAATCACTTTGTCCTTGATACATACACAACCTATCCACCAAATGTCGTCCACAAGCGTCCAAAACCTTTTGAGATGTCCTGTTCACAGACTGGCAAACACACACACACACACACACACACACACACACACACACACACACACACGAAGGTGGATACTTTGAGACCTGGGAGGGCACCGTTTCCACCTTCTGAAATCCCGCAGCTCCACGGAATCAGGAGGCCGATGTAGACCTACATGGGATAAGAAGGCCTATGAAGAGCTACATGGGATAAGAAGGCCTATGAAGAGCTACATGGGATAAGAAGGCCTATGTAGACCTACATGGGATAAGAAGGCCTATGAAGAGCTACATGGGATAAGAAGGCCTATGAAGAGCTACATGGGATAAGAAGGCCTATGAAGAGCTACATGGGATAAGAAGGCCTATGGAGACCTACATGGGATAAGAAGGCCTATGAAGAGTTACATGGGATAAGAAGGCCTATGAAGAGCTACATGGGATAAGAAGGCCTATGTAGACCTACATGGGATAAGAAGGCCTATGTAGACCTACATGGGATAAGAAGGCCTATGGAGAGCTACATGGAATAAGAAGGCCTATGTAGACCTACATGGGATAAGAAGGCCTATGAAGAGTTACATGGGATAAGAAGGCCTATGAAGAGTTACATGGGATAAGAAGGCCTATGAAGAGCTACATGGGATAAGAAGGCCTATGTAGACCTACATGGGATAAGAAGGCCTATGAAGAGCTACATGGGATAAGAAGGCCTATGAAGAGCTACATGGGATAAGAAGGCCTATGAAGAGCTACATGGGATAAGAAGGCCTATGGATAGCTACATGGGATAAGAATGTATATGGAGAGCTACATGGGATAAGAAGGTCCATGGAGAGCTACATGGGATAAGAAGGCCTATGAAGAGCTACATGGGATAAGAAGGCCTATGAAGAGCTACATGGGATAAGAAGGCCTATGTAGACCTACATGGGATAAGAAGGCCTATGAAGAGCTACATGGGATAAGAAGGCCTATGAAGAGCTACATGGGATAAGAAGGCCTATGGTCCACGGACAACGTGAATAACCCTTCGGAATGAGGTTTGCACCTCCAGCTGCTGAAAAGGTAATTGACGTCGCTCCCTTCCATCATGTGTTCTGGTGACACTGTGTAAATACATCAAATACCTGCACAGGTTTCCTTCGTCCTAACACAGAGCATTCCTTGTTTTGACCAAGTCCGCCTCACTTGAGTGAATGAATAAACGGTTTTGGTTGTTGTTACTTACTGAAAAGCTTTTTTTGTCACAAAATGTTCATAAAGCCAAATAAAAGGTATTGCAAATAAGGCGACATTGTGGGAAAAAAATTAATGCCGAAATTATACAAATTAAAATGCAAAGGCTCCCAACTTAAACGTCTTTAGAAAGGAAAGAGCTTTCTGAATGGAGGTTTTCTTGACTCTTTCATGACTCTGATTGCGAAGACATTTTGTAGTTAAATTGTCGTTTTAATGGTTTTTAATGCTCCATTCATGTTTAAGAAGGAACTTGAACACTCACTTTACACTAACATGGTTCACATTGTCGAGAAACACGATGAAAGCTTCTCTCTTTATAACATTCTCCGAGAAAAAATAACAGGGAGGTGGAGGGGCTCCGACTCTCTCTGTGGGGATGGCGCGGAGAAAAATGTCGCTCCCATCTGCTACGTGCAAAACTAAAGTTGGATTATCTTTTTAAAACTCGCTTAGGCTACATATCGGAGCCTACCTGGTCTGTTCAGACGATTGTCGAGGTCGGGATCCCTTTTCAGGTCTCCAGTCCAAGGCAAAAGCAAAATAAAGCAAAAAAACCAGATCGCTCAAACCCGGGAATTCATGTTCTTGTTCATAATCTATATATAATGGATCAAGTGTTTGAATGTATATATTTATATATGTATGAATGTATGAATGTATATATGTATATATGTATATATGTATGAATGTATGAATGTATATATGTATATCTGTATATATGTATGAATGTATGAATGTATATATATGTATATATGTATGAATGTATGAATGTATATATGTATATATGTATATATGTATGAATGTATGAATGTATATATGTATATCTGTATATATGTATGAATGTATGAATGTATATATGTATATATGTATGAATGTATATATGTATATATGTATATATGTATGAATGTATATATGTATATATGTATATATGTATGAATGTATGAATGTATATATGTATATATGTATGAATGTATATATGTATATATGTATATATGTATAAATGTATGAATGTATATATGTATATATGTATATATGTATGAATGTATATATGTATATATGTATATATGTATGAATGTATATATGTATATATGTATATATCTATGAATGTATATATGTATATATGTATATATGTATGAATGTATGAATGTATATATGTATATATGTATGAATGTATATATGTATATATGTATATATATATAAATGTATGAATGTATATATGTATATATGTATATATGTATGAATGTATATATGTATAGATGTATATATGTATGAATGTATATATGTATATATGTATATATGTATGAATGTATATATGTATATATGTATATATGTATGAATGTATATATGTATATATGTATATATGTATATATGTATGAATGTATATATGTATATATGTATATATGTATGAATGTATATATGTATATATGTATATATGTATGAATGTATATATGTATATATGTATATATGTATGAATGTATATATGTATATATGTATATATGTATGAATGTATATATGTATATATGTATATATGTATGAATGTATATATGTATATATGTATATATGTATGAATGTATATATGTATATATGTATGAATGTATATATGTATATATGTATATATGTATGAATGTATATATGTATATATGTATATATGTATGAATGTATATATGTATATATGTATATATATATATGTATGTATATACGTATGTATATATGTATATATGTATATCTGTATGTATATATGTATATATGTATATCTGTATGTATATATGTATATATGTATATCTGTATGTATATATGTATATATGTATATCTGTATGTATATATGTATATCTGTATGTATATATGTATATCTGTATGTATATATGTATATATGTATATCTGTATGTATATATGTATGTATATATGTATATACGTATGTATATATGTATATACGTATGTATATATGTATATATGTATATCTGTATGTACAGTCACGTGAAAAAGTAAGTACACCCCATGTAAAGTTTTGTCTTTTTCAACATATTTCAACAAACAGCTATTTAATCTTCATTTCAACAATATTGATAGATAAAGGTGATATTGTAGGAGTTGCGGACAACGAGAGGGCGAGACACTTCGTGACTTGATCAAACCACCTTTAGTAGTCCCCTACCGGTGTACACCGGAGGGGACTATAGGTTTGCACGCCGTCCCTCCGTCCGTCAGTCCGTCAGTCTGTCAGTCCGTCAGTCCGTCACGCAACGAACAGTTTTCCGGACTTTTTTTCTCAACGCTTAATGCTAATGATTTCAAACTTGGCACATCGTTTCCTCATGATAAGTTACATATCAAGATCGAACTTCACGACGTTTCGATCATTTTTGACAAAGTTATGGCACTTTGAACTTTGGGAATTCTGATAATTCTGATGATCCTTAACTCAGTGCCATTTTAAGTTTTAATTTCCTTTAAAACCCAATTTCTCTGCAATAATTGGACCGATTGAGATAATATTTTCACCGTAGGAGGGACTCGGTCTGTATAATATTTTAAGGGTAATTATTACGTCACAGGTCACGTGGGTCGGCCGCCATATTGTTTTTCGTGAAAACAAGAAAACCCCTTTTTCTCTGCAACGGCTGAACAGATCGAGGCCAAACTTTGCAGGCAGAATCGCATACCCATGACGAACAAAAAAGTCAGCGAGCATGACGTCATGCGTCACATGGTTTCAGAGTTATGACGTTTTTAATCATGATCCTTTAAAACCGAGCTCCTCCCTCATTTTTGACCCAATCGAGGGGAAACTTCACAAATCTGTTCAGCATGTCAATCTACTAAAATTTCATTTTGGAATTTGCGATAGGACACGTGGTTTGGCAGATATCGTTAATTAAACGAAAATATTTTTAATAATTGGATATCTCTTGAATCACCAGTAACTCAGACCGTGAGTTGGTAATAATTTATATAATTCACACAGTGCAATACGTGCAGGCTGTTCCACGGAGCGACCTTGCGGGCTTATCAACGAGGCGAGGCGTGACACACGTGTCTCAGCATACCTCAGATCACGTTTGAAAACCAGCATCAACCGTGCATACATTTGCATATTCGATCATTTTTGACAAAGTTATGGCACTTTGTTTATTCTGGAGTTCTCCTCAAGCCGCAACGCGCGCCCTCAGCCTCGTCCCGCGAACTCAAAAGCGCGACACAGTGCGCTCTTTCAGGAGGGGCGGAGCCAAGCCGAGCAACATATATATATATATACACATCGATCATTATCTTGAAAAACAACGTATTTTGTCGTGCTTCTGCCGACCTGTCTGCGAGGTGTATAAATCGAAGTCCCGAGTGCGAATCACAGGTGAGCCCGTCCTGAGGTAATTAGTGATTGGGAACGATTCAGAACCTGTAGGTAAATGACCCTTGGTAATTTCCCCAACAGTTTTCCGGACTATAATTTGCAGTGCGGTAAGTCAAATCATCCGCACCCACATTCAACCGTGCATAAATTTGCATATTTAATGAGGTTCGTCTGTCACACTTTGGTTTCGTGCAATAACTCCACCAAACATTGGCTGACTTCAACAAAATTTTGTACACACATGTGTCTCAGCATAACTCAGATCAAGTTTGAAAACCAGCATCAACCGTGCATAAATTTGCATATTCGATCATTTTTGACAAAGTTACGGCACTTTGAACTTTGGTAGGGGACATGTATTGCAGCGCAATACTCAGAATGCTTGTTCCAACAGAACTAAACTCATACTGGAACTCACGCATCTTTTATAACACAAAATCACTCTTAGAATCAGGTGCAAATGATTAGATGTTCAGAGAGGATCTTGGAGGAACCTGTCTTCTTTCAACCTCAGACATTTAGTTTGGTTTGCACTTTGTTGTTGAAGTGTGCGGCGTCACCATGCCGAGATCAAAAGAGCTCTCTGAGGCCTTCAGAAAGAAGGTTATAGATGCCGGCGAGTCTGGGAAGGGATTTAAAAAGATCTCCAAACAATTTGAAATCAATCATTCGACTGTCTGGAAGATCATCTACAAGTGGAGAAGATTCCAAACAACTGCCAACTTGTTCAGGCCAGGCCGCCCCAGCAAGTTCAACCGGAGGGCAGACCGCAAGATACTGAAAGAAGTCTCGAAGAACCCCAGAATGTCATCACGGGACCTACAGGTAGCTCTTGCCACTGTTGATGTCAAAGTGCACGAGTCTACCATTAGAAAGAGGCTGCACAAATTTGATCTACATGGGAGGTGTGCCTGGAGGAAACCTTTGCTGTCCAGAAAGAACATCAGGGCAAGACTAAAGTTTGCCAATGAACACCGAGGCAAAGACCAGCACTTCTGGAACAATGTGCTCTGGACAGATGAGTCAAAGGTAGAGCTATTTGGCCACAGTACCAGAAGACATGTTTGGCGAAAACCAAAGACAGCATTTGACCAAAATAACCTGATACCAAATGAAAATCATGGTGGTGGAAATATTATGGTTTGGGGCAGCTTTGCTGCATCAGGGCCTGGGCAGCTCACCATCATAGAATCCACGATGAATTCTTCATTGTACCAGAGAATGCTTGAGGATAATGTGAGGCCATCTGCCGGAAAGTTGAAGCTCAACCGAAGGTGGACCTTGCAACATGACAATGACCCTAAACATACCAGTAAATCCACCAAGGAACGGCTGAAATGAAAGAAATGGAGGGTTCTGGAATGGCCAAGTCAAAGCCCGGATCTAAATCCCATCGAGATGTTGTGGGGGGATTTGAAACGAGCTTTGCATGCAAGAAACCCCTCAAACATCGTACAGCTGAAATAATTCTGCATGGAGGAGTGGGCAAAAAATTCTCCCAGTCGATGTCAGAGACTGGTAGACAGTTATAAGAAACGCCTACTTGAGGTTGTTTCTGCCAAAGGGGGCAATACCACCTATTAGAGCCAAGGGTGTACTTACTTTTTCCACATGCGAAATTTGCATTTATGTTTTTTAAAATTATACAATGGACTACAAAATGTAAATGTTTCATGATATTTGTTATATTATATCACCTTTATCTATCAATATTGTTGAAATGAAGATCAAATAGCTCTGTGTTGAAATATGTTGAAAAAGTCAAAACTTTACATGGGGTGTACTTACTTTTTCATGTGACTGTATGTATATATGTATGTATGTCCACACTTCACCCATTGGTTGATGGCTGATGGGGGATTGTGATGCGATGGGGGATTGTGATGCGATGGGGGAGGGGGAGGTGAGGTGGTCATAAGTATTGTTAGCTCGGGCGACAGTTGGAGGGGGATTGTGGGGTGAAGTGGAGCGGGGAAAAGGGGTGTGGGCTTCACCCATTGGTTGGACAGCTGAACTGACTCTACCCACAAATGTAACCTGAAACCCACAAATGTAACTTTACCTAAAGTACCCACCAGACCCAAAATAACCCCTCCCCCTCCCCCCATCCTCCACCCCCCCCCACCCGAGGACTCAAAATACCGAGAACCCAAAACCTGAAGACCAAAAGACCCAAAAGACCAAAAACACCCCAAAGACATAAAAGACCCCGAAGACCTAAAATACCTCAAAGACTGAAAAGACCCAAAAGGCCCCGAATACATAAAATACCCCAAAGACTAAAAAGACCCGAACACAGAAAACACCCCGAAGACCCAGAAGACCCCAAAGACCCAAAAGACTGAATAGACCCAAAACACCCCGAAGACCCAAAATACCCCAAAGACTGAGCAGACCCCAAAGACTAAAAAGACCTAAACACACAGAAGACCACAACAACTGAAAAGACCCTGAAGACCCAAAAGGCCCCAAAGACCAAAATACCCTGAAGACCCAAAAGACCCCGAAGACCTAAAAGACCCCAAAGACTGAAAATACCCAAAAGACCCCAGAGACCGAAAAGACCCCAAAGACCCGAAATATTGAAAGGACCCCCGAAGATCAAAAAGACCCCGAAGACTGAAAAGACGCAAAACACCCCAAAGACACAAAATACCCCGAAGACCTAAAATACTGAAAGGACCCCAAATACTCCAAGACCCAAAAAGACCGAAAAGACCCCAAATATCCAAAAAGACCCCAAAGACCCTGAAGACCTAAAATTCCTCAAAGACTGAAAAGACCCCAAAGACTAAAAAGACCCAAAAGACCCCAACACCAAAAAGTCCCTGAAAACCCCAAAGAATGAAAAGACCCCAAAGACCCAAAAGGCCCCGAAGACATAAAATACCCCAAAGACTGAAAATACACCAAAGACAAAAAAAAAACCAAAGAACCAAAAGACCCGAACACCGAAAACACCCCAAAGACCCAGATGACCCCAAAGACTGAAAAGACCCCAAATACCCAAAAGACCCAAAAGACTGAATAGACGCAAAACACCCCAAAAACCCAAAATACCCCAAAGACTGAACAGACCCAAAGACCCAGAAGACCACAAAGACTGAAAAGACCCCGAAGACCCAAAAGGCCCCGAATACCCAAAAATACCCTGAAGACCCAAAAAAAACCAAAGACTACAAAGACCCAAAGACCACAAAGACTGAAAAGACTCTGAAGACCCAAAAGGCCCCGAAGACCCAAAAATACCCTGAAGACCCAAAATACCCTGAAGACCTCAATTATCCCAAAGACTGAAAATACCCTGAAGACCCAAAAGACCCCGAAGACCCAAAATACCTAAAATACCCCAAAGACCTAAAATACCCCAAAGACTGAAAATACCCAAAAGACCCCAGAGACCGAAAAGACCCGAAATATTGAAAGGACCCCGAAGATCCGAAAGACCCTGAAGACTGCAAAGACCTAAAACACCCCAAAGACACAAAATACCCCAAAGACCTAAAAGACTGAAAGGACCACAAAGACCCCGAAGACCCCAAAAAGACCGAAAAGACCCCAAATATCCAAATAATACCCCAAAGACCTGAATACACAAAAGACCCAGAAGGCCGAAAATACCTCAAAGACTGAAAAGACCCCAAATACCCAAAAGACCCCAAAGACTAAAAAGACCCCAAAGACCCAAAGACCCCAACCCCAAAAAGACACAGAAGACCCCAATGACTGAAAAGACCCCAAAGACCCAAAAGGCCCCAAAGACCCAAAAGGCCCCAAAGACCCAAAAGACCCTGAAGACCAAAAATACAGTGAAGACCGAAAAGACCCTGAGGATCCCAAAATACTACGAAGACCGAAAGGACGCAGACCCATAAGACCCATTTAATCATGTTTCAACAGCATGTAATAAATAAACGTATTCAGTGTAATTAATAGACGTGCTGGACTCATATTCTAATAGTATGTATTTAATAGACATACTCAGTCAGGGTTCAATGGTATGTAATTAATAGAGCTACTCATATTCCAATAGCATCTCTCTTATTATAATAGAGCAAACATATATGGTTCTGTCGTTGTGTCGGTTTGTATGTATGTTTATATGCGAACAAAAGGTCTTCTTCTTCAAATATTTTTTAGCACCCTCTTAATTACGTATAGACTGGTGAGACCCCTCAGACCTTTGACGACCCTTTAAGTCCCCCAAAACACTTAAGACGACCAAAACCCCTGAAGACCCAAAATAACCTTGAAGACCCAAAACGCATCAAAGACCCAAAATACCCTTGAAGGCCATGAGGCTCAAAAAGACCCTGAAAACTCAAAACACCCCGAAGACCTAAAACACCCCGAAGACCCAAAACACCCCAAAGACCCAAAACACCCCGAAGACCCAAAACACCCCGAAGACCCAAAAACACCCCAAACCCCCAAAAGCACCCCGAAGACCCAAAAGACACTGAAGACCTTAAAGAACACGAAGCCCCAAAACACCCCAAAGACCCTTGGTGTCTTGTGTCAAAACACCCTCCTTGGCACACCTGAGCTCCTCACCACATACAAGGCTTTCATCCGCAGCTCAATGGAATACTGTTCTCCCCTCTGGGCCGGTGCTCCTGCCTCACACCTAGCTCAGCTTCACGCTGTTGAAACCAAAGATTTCAGAATCATTGGAATCTCCCGCGATGAAGCTAACTCCGAGGGCCTTTCACTCACTCACCGCAGGCAGGTTAGTGGTCTTTCTGTCTTCTACAGACTCCTCTCCAGCCTTGCTCCCCCAGCTCTCTCTCTCTGGGCTCTGTCCCCCAAATATTTATACAGGTCGCACAAGATCTGCCTGCAACCCTCTTATGGTTAAACTGCCAACTTCAAGACTCTCTGCTCACCTTCACTCCTTCATTCCTCTTTTCTCCCGCCTCTGGAACAATCTCCCTCACTCTCTTCAATCTCACTCCTCCCTCCAGGTCTTTAAAACAGCTGCTCACCACCATCTCTTATCTTCCCCCATCCAAAACCTTGATCTTTTCTACCCCCATTAATTTCACACCAGATCCACTTTTTTGAAATACCAACCTCTTTCCTGGAAGTCCTTGCAGTGTCGTTGTGTTTTATACTTCGCCCACCCCCCCCCCCCCCAAACCTCCCTTCCCACGCCTCCTCCCCCCAAGCCCTCTCCCTCTCACAGATTTCCCGATGTCCCTGCTCTCAAATGTTGTGTTTGTGCTTCCCCTTCTCTCCCCATCTTGTCTCCCACTACCCTTATTATATGTTTTGTGTGTCTGTTTGATTTTTTTGTGTGATAAATGTTAGCTCTTTCACGATCCTCGATCCTGTAAACAACCCCCCCCCCCCCTTCAAAAAAAACCAAAACACCCCAAAGACCCAAAATACCCTTAAAGGCCCAGAGTATCCAAAACACCCCAAAGACCCAAAAGAGCATGAAGCCCAAAAATACCCTGAAGACCCAAAAGACCCTGAAGACCCCAAAGACCCAAAACACTCCGAAGACCCAAAAGACCCCGAAGACCCAAAACACCCCGAAGACCCAAAAGACCCCGAAGACCCAAAACACCCCGAAGACCCAAAACACCCCGAAGACCCAAAATACCCCAAAGACCCAAAACACTCTGAAGACCACAAAGACCCTGAAGACCCCAAAGACCCTGAAGACCCAAATGGCTCCAAAGACCCTGAAGACCCAAAACACCCAAAAGACCCTTACGACCCCAAATATCCCAAAGGCCCAGAGGATCCAAAAGACTCTGAAGACCCAAATGGCCCCAAAGACGCAAAAGACCCAAAAAGACCCTTAAATACCCCTGATTAACCAAAATACCCACAAAGACCCTTAAAGACCCAGACGAACCAAAAAGACCCTTAAGATCCAAAAGCCCCTGAAGACAACAAAGACCCCCCAAAGACCCAGAATACCCTTACAGGCCCAGTGGATCCAAAAGACCCTGAACTCAAATGGCCCTGAAGACCCAAAAGACCCTGAAGATCCAAAAGACACCGAAATGGTCAAAGATGCCTATCCCTCTGAAACGACGTGTGGTGAGGTTACCTTCCTCATTTGAGTGAACTATGAATACATCTTGGAATACATAACATTAATAGTCCGGAGGTTCCTACTGCTTCCTTGTTCGGTAGACATTATTGTGTGATAATCAAATGCGGATCACATGATTTGAGGGTGAGCACCTTATTATGAGCAGCAGAATCATCCCACTTTTGGTCTTAATTGCATTTTTTAAACGTCACAAATATGTTGTTCATCACATTTTATCCACAGTTACTAAAATTTGTCCTGAAATATCACTAAGTGTTACTTTTTGATCGTCTACTAATGCTGTCTGGTACATAACAACATGTCACCTGGTGTAACCCACCTTAAAAGTGCTCAAATGGACTACAGATGGCATCAACTTCCAAAAAATCCGAAATGGGCAAAATTATTTTGGGAGAAAGTAAGGAAGGACAAGGAAAGAACAGGGAGGCACCATTAGGTACAAACTAGCCGTATTTTAAAATCCTAGCATCTTATGACGTCCAGAACCCACAAAGTGCCATCTTTGTAAGTTCACTGGAGAAGTAGGAGAAAAACGAGCCGTGTCAACACCCATGGCTTTCGACCTTCCTGACTTGCGTAAACCAAAGGGTGGCCGCCAAGGGGCCACCAAGGGGCCGCCATGCCGCCTTTGTTTTCAACTCAGTCTGTCAGTCATCAATGTCATCTTCAGGAAAGAGGAAGTGCAGATGCCCTCCCTCTAATGAAACCCTTCAACATTGTTCTTTTACAACTAAAGATGCGAAACAATAGGCCATGTTACTTGTGTGCCAACATTGCACGAGTCGTTCGCTCTCCTATGGACAATCTTTATGGATTCTGCCGACAAAGCGCACGAGGCATTTGCTCTCCTATGGACAATCTTTATGGATTCTGTGGACAGAGCGCACGAGTCATTCACTCTCCTATGGACAATCTTTATGGATTCTGTGTTCATAGCGCACGAGTCATTCACTCCCCTATAGACAATCTTTATGGATTCTGTGTTCATAGCGCACGAGTCATTCACTCCCCTATAGACAATCTCTTTGGATTATGTGGACAGAGTGCATGAGTCATTCGCTCTCTTATAGACAATCTTTATGGATTCTGCGGACATCGAGCGCATGAGTCGTTCGTTTTCCTATAGACAATCTTTTTGGATTATGTGGACAGAGCGCACGAGTCGTTCGCTTTCCTATAGACAATCTTTATGGATTCTGCGGACATCGAGCACACGAGTCATTCGCTCTCCCATAGACAATCTTTATGAATTCTGCGGACATCGAGCGCACGAGTCATTCGCTCTCCTACAGACAATCTTTTTGGATTATGTGGACAGAGCGCACGAGTCATTCGCTCTCCTATAGACAATCTTGATGGATTCTGCGGACATCGAGCACACGAGACGTTCGCTCTCCTCTCGACAATGTTTATGAATTATGCAGACAGAGCGCAAAAGTCATTCGCATTCCTATAGACAATATTTATGGATTCTGCGGACAAAGCGCACGAGTAATTTGCTCTCATATAGACAATCTTTTTGGATTCTGTGGACAGAGCGCACGAGTCATTCGCTCTAGTATAGACAATCTTGATGGATTCTGCGGACAGAGCGCAAAAGTCATTCGCTCTCGCATAGACAATCTTTATGGATTCTGCGGAAAGAGCGCAAAAAGTCATTCGCTCTCGCATAGACAATCTTTATGGATTCTGCGAACATCGAGCGTATGAGTCGTTCGCTTTCCTATAGACAATCTTTATGGATTCTGCGGACAGAGCGCACGAGTCATTCGCTCTTGTATAGACAATATTTATGGATTCTGCGGACAGAGGGCATAAGTCATTCGCTCTCGCATAGACAATCTTTTTGAATTCTGTGTACAGAGCGCACGAGTCATTCGCTCTTGTATAGACAATCTTTATGGATTCTGCGGACATCGAGCGCACGAGTCATTCACTCTCCTATAGACAATCTTTATGGATTCTACAGACATCGAGCGTCCGAGTCGTCAGCTCTCTTTTTGACTTTTCCGAACTGAAATTGCTTTATTTCCTTAATCCTGCATTTTTATGCCTCCATTGAGGAACTGGCCGTAGTCATTAGGTTTTCAGGTTGTCTGTCCGGCGGTCCATCCGTCCATTCGTGATAGGTTTTTGTTACCGCAATAACTTGAAAACGGCTGAATGGACCTTAGTCAAACTTGGTGCAGGTATGTGTAATGAGGTAAAGATGAACTGGTTCGATTTTGGGGTTACGAGGTCAAAGGCCAAAGGTCAGAGGTCATGTCAGGTAAAAATCCTGTTACCGCGATAACTTGTGAACCAGTGATGGGATTCAGACCAAATTTGGTACAATTATGTAGAATGATGTAAAGATGAACCGGTTACATTTTGGGGTCACGAGGTCAAAGGCTAAAGGTCAACGGTCATGTCAGATAAAAATTCTGTTACCGCGATAACTTGTGAACCAGTGATGGGATTCTGACCAAATTTGGTCCAGTTATGTAAAATGAGGTGAAGATGAGCTGATTAAATTTTGGGGTCAAGAGGTCAAAGGTCAAAGCCCTAATAGGTCTATAACTTGAGAATGGCTGAAGTGACCTAATTCAAACTTGGTGCAGGTATGTATAATGATGTAAAGAATAACTGATTATAACTTGGGGCCAAGAGGTCAAAGGTCAAAGTCTGTTATTGGTCTATAACTTGAGAACGGATGAAGTGATCTAATTCAAACTTTGTACACATATGTATAATGATGTAAAGATTAACCGATTAGATGTTGGGGGTCCTGAGGTCAAAGGTCAGAGGTCATGTCAGGTAAAAATGCGATAACTTGACAACAGCTGAATGGATTTGAAGTAAACTTTGTACAAGTATTATAATGATGTAGCAATGTGGGCAGAGGCATATCGGTCGACCTCGTGATGTCGAAGAGTGTCGTTCTAGTTTTTTGTGTAATTTTTTTTTTCTGTGACCATTTCAATCTTTTATGGAGGCCACACAAGGTTGAATTGGTCAATAATAGATGAAACTTGTGAAGCATTAAAAAGTGGAATCAAGCGGTTGAGAAATCAAAACCCTCGGGATGAATGTGATAGTCTGAGGTCATGCACTTCCGTTTGAGCTCCTTTTCCGTGTTTGATTGATTGTCGACCCCATCATAACCTGTCCTCTTTGGCAGCAGGTTGTCGCACCAATAGGTATCGCATGATGTTGATTTGACACGAGTGTTGTCGGATCTCTGGGCCTCTCAATAGCAAGTGCGTTGCTCGGCCTTTTCTTGAAGCGATAATGTGGAATATTTAAAATGCTTAATGACTCGTTATAAATATTCCCAAGTTGGACTGAAATGTCTCACGAGGTTTGCCCCAACCCCTCTTGTTACAGAGTAACACATTACGAGAGTCCGATGGCCTGGTATTCCCATTCATCAACCTGTCAACATCAATCTGACTTGCTATTAACCAAATTGGTTTGCGGCTTTGCCCATCACACCAAGGAGCTTGTTGGAGGGCGAGGTTTGAGGCCTTTTCTTCATCAACGGGCCCCGTGGGACTTGTGTACGGGGCACAGACATCGTCAGACGAAACAAGCGCTTTGGATAAACTTTAAACACAAAGATCGGGGTCAAAGTATCAAAACGACTATCTTGGACTTTCATCCAGGACTTGCAAATAAATGTCACGTGGAGTACCAGATTGCTTTGGATAATGTCCTCATCTCTGTACTACCTAATATAGGAGTCCTGGATTATCATTGGATTCACTCCCAACTACAAGCTCTTGTCCAGGTACCGTACAGGTATGGCACTCCATCATGGAATCTTTGAGCCGGCTGTTCTTTACGATTACACGTGTTTGTGGATTAAAATAAGCCTTTGTAGGTACTACGTGCCATATTAATAGTGGGACCAGCAGAACAAGTGAGAATTTGAATGAAGGCCAAATATGCACTCAGGATACCTGGATGTCGGTAAATAGAGATGGGATGGAAAGATAAGCAAACAAAATGGCACCAAAACTGCAATTAAACAATGATTTTAAATATCGAGGTGAGGTGTAATAATGTTAACCTCGTTTACATAGTCATTTGCAAATTGATAACGATTATCCCATCTTTCACAGGTATTTATAATTGTGATTTGTTAAATTTCAAGCTTTTCACTCCCAATGGAAATCAAAATGTCTCATTCAATAACATCATTTGGCAGCTCCATGATGAATCTTCTTCCAGTGGAGCAGAGCAAACTTTAATTCATCCCCACGTGAATATCTTCCCTGTACTCCCATTGCCTGTCTGGCTTGAGGGGATGTATCACCCCGGGTAAAAGGGGCTTATACTCCCAACCAGCAAACTTTAATTCATCCCCACGTGAATATCTTCCCTGTACTCCCATTGCCTGTCTGGCTCGAGGGGATGTATCATCCCGGGTAAAAGGGGCTTATACTCCCAACCAGCAAACTTTAATTCATCCCCACGTGGGTCACTTCCGTGTACTCCCATTGCCTGTCTGACTCGAGGGGATGTATCACCCTGGGTAAAAGGGGCTTATACTCCCAACCAGCAAACTTTAATTCATCCCCACGTGGGTCACTTCCGTGTACTCCCATTGCCTGTCTGGCTCGAGGGGATGTATCACCCTGGGTAAAAGGGGCTTATACTCCCAACCAGCAAACTTTAATTCATCCCCACGTGGGTCACTTCCGTGTACTCCCATTGCCTGTCTGGCTCGAGGGGATGTATCATCCCGGGTAAAAGGGGTCTATACTCCCAACCAGCAAACTTTAATTCATCCCCACGTGAATATCTTCCGTGTACTCCCATTGCCTGTCTGGCTTGAGGGGATGTATCACCCTGGGTAAAAGGGGCTTATACTCCCAACCAGCAAACTTTAATTCATCCCCACGTGGGTCACTTCCGTGTACTCCCATTGCCTGTCTGGCTCGAGGGGATGTATCACCCTGGGTAAAAGGGGCTTATACTCCCAACCAGCAAACTTTAATTCATCCCCACGTGGGTCACTTCCGTGTACTCCCATTGCCTGTCTGGCTCGAGGGGATGTATCATCCCGGGTAAAAGGGGTCTATACTCCCAACCAGCAAACTTTAATTCATCCCCACCTGGGTCACTTCCGTGTACTCCCATTGCCTGTCTGGCTCGAGGGGATGTATCACCCCGGGTAAAAGGGGCTTATACTCCCAACCAGCAAACTTTAATTAATCCCCACCTGGGTCACTTCCGTGTATTCCTATTGCCTGTCTGGCTCGAGGGGATGTATCACCCAGGGTAAAAGGGGCTTATACTCCCAACCAGCAAACTTTAATTAATCCCCACCTGGGTCACTTCCGTGTACTCCTATTGCCTGTCTGGCTCGATGGGATGTATCACCCCGGGTAAGAGGGGCTTATACTCCCAACTCCTCCACCCAGAACGTTCAACTCCGATATTATGGCACCTGAAAACAATGTTGCTTTTTCCAGTGAATTAGATGGAAATAGTATAGGAATTGATGTTTGTATTTTTTTGTTTTTAATCTCATGTTCATAGCAGCTGCAACTTGTCGGACCAGTCTGGGTTGTAGCGTCTGTTCTGGGTCTGCACCTTCGGTCGTTCAAACCCCGGCCAAGTCATACTAAACACTTCAATATTATGCTAAACACATACTAAACACTTGCTGGTTCCTGCTTGACCGTGCTGCTTCCTACTTGCGACCGTGCTGCTTCCTGCTTGACCGTGCTGCTTCCTGATTGGCCGTGCTGCTTCCTGCTTGACCGTGCTCCTTCCTGCTTGACCGTGCTGCTTCCTGCTTGACCGTGCTGCTTCCTGCTTCACCGTGCTGCTTCCTGCTTCACCGTGCTGCTTCGTGCTTGACCGTGCTGCTTCGTGCTTGACCGTGCTGCTTCCTGCTTCACCGTGCTGCTTCCTGCTTGACCGTGCTGCTTCCTGCTTGACCGTGCTGCTTCCTGCTTCACCGTGCTGCTTCCTGCTTCACCGTGCTGCTTCCTGCTTCACCGTGCTCCTTCCTGCTTCACCATGCTACTTCCTACTTCACCGTGCTGCTTCCGGCTTCACCGTGCTCCTTCCTGCTTGACCGTGCTCCTTCCTGCTTAACCGTGCTGCTTCCTGCTTCACCGTGCTGCTTCCTGCTTGACTGTGCTGCTTCCTGCTTGACCGTCAGAATTTTCAAAAGATAGAGCAGGGCAAACAAATATAGGTTAATACTAATAGTGTAAGCTTTCCTAGGCCTCAGGGCCTACTCTTGTGTTGAATTGTTCCATGTAAGGGAATGCATTATTAGGGTTCTTTGTTCATTTACGTACAGATTGTTATTAGGTTTATTCTCCATGAAATGGAGAGTAAACCTATTATTACTGCTAGAGTTTTTCTTATTATTATTCTACCGCCCTATTTTGCATCTCCGAAAATTTCATAATTAATGTTCTCAGCAACCGCTGGTCGGAATGACAGGAAATTTTCATCAAATGATCGTCTCGGCTCCTAGAATTTTTTCTGCTAACTATGACGTCATAGGTCACGTGTTATGGGCGCCATCCTGTAAAACACATTCAACTTTGCCCCTCTGTATCTCCGAAACCGCTTAATGGAAAAATTTGAAGAATGGCTCATTCTAAAGAACTCTTTAATAGGAACAAAAGACATGTGTATCGAGTATATTAGAAATGCTAACGTTAAGAGGTTAGAATTCGTCAAACAAAAAATTTTCTCCCCCGAAAATGGGATTTTTCTCCCAGTTGCTTAGTTAAAAAAAACTCAGAATGCAAAAAATTTCGAAGTCATACGTCACATGGTTCGGCCGCCATCATGTTTTTCGTCAAAAAAAACACAGAAACCCCCTTGTCTCCGCAACCACAAAACGGATCGAGCCCAAACTTGGCATGCATATTCGTAAACACATGACGAACAAAAAAGCCTTTGAGCATAATGTCATCCGACACATGGTTTCAGAGTTATGACGTTTTTAAGCTCAAACTAGAAATGGTATCTCCTCCATAATGTTTGAAGATATCGAGTGGAAACTTTACACAAATGTTCCTCATGGGGGGATGTTTCAATGTTACTTGAGACGTTTTGATAAGTCAAATGGTTTGGCCGCAATAAATAATGGAAGGTAAATTTAAAAAAGCTTCTAACTCTTGAACCACTGCATTGATCGACTTGACATTTTAACGCAATGTAGATCGCATCAAGCGGAACAGGTGTGCAAAATTTCAAAATGATTGGATGTACGGTCTCGAAGCTATGTCTTTATTGTTGAAAGAAGAAGAAACGCACCGTTTTGTCCTTCCAGAACGTGTTCACTATCACACGATCTCCCGCGGTCATTTGAACCTCAAATAAAATTCCAATTGAAGATTTGTCAATAGGTGAGGTATATTAACAAAACAATAAAACAGATTTGGTCAAATTCTGACTTTTTTTAACTCGATCGCATTTCACACAAAGTAGTGAGAAACTAAAGAAGAAGAAACCTCGTTTGGCTTCTCAGATAAAATAAATAATTATGTCTCTGCAATTTCAGGTTAATTTTCTTTTAAAAATCGCTTTTTCTGCAATCAGTGCATGGATTGACATGTGTGGATGTGTGTGTGGGTGTGGGGTGGGGGGGGTGTGTGTGTGGGTGTGGGGTGGGGGGGGGTGTGTGTGTGGGGGGGGGGAGTGATGTGTGTGTGTGGGGGGGGGGGGTTGGTGTGTGCGTGTGTGTGAGTGTTAAGGATGGGGGGGGGTGTGTGTGTGTGTGTGTGTGTGTGTGGGTGTGGGGTGGGGTGGGGGGGATGTTTGTGTGTGTTAGGGGTGGGGGGTGGGGGGATGTGTGCGTGTGGGTGTGTGTGTGTGTGTGGTGGGGAGAGGGTGTGTGTGTGGGGGGGGGGGGGGTCTGGGGATGTGTGTATGTGTGTGTGTGTGTGTTTGTGTGTGTATGCATGTGGGGATGTGTTTATGTGTGTGTGTGGATGTGCATGTGTGTGGATGTATGTGTGGGTGTGTGGGGGGAGGGTGGATATGTGTGTATGTGGGGGGTGGGGGTGGGTTGGGGTGTGCGTGTGGAGGGATGTGTGTGGGGATGTGTGTGTGGGGGATGTGTGGGGGGGGATGTGTGTGTGTGGATGTGTGTGTGGGTGTGGGTGTGTGGGGAGGGGTTGGGGTGTGCATGTGGAGGAGGGGGAGGGGGGGTTGGATGTGTGTGTGTGTGTGTGTGTATGTGTGGAGGGGTGTGCATGTGTGTGTGTGTGTGTGTGTGTGTATGTGTGGAGGGTGTGTGTGTGTGTGTGTGTGTGTGTGTGTGTGTGTGTAGGGGGGATGTGTGTGTGGGGGGGGGGGGGGGAGGGATGTGTGTGTGTTTGTATGTGTGGGGGGTTGGTGTGTGTGTGTTTGGAGGGGTGTGCATGTGGGGGGAGGGGTGTGGGGGTGTTTGTGTGGGTTGGGGTAGGGGGGATATGTGTGTGTGTGTGTGTGTGTGTGTGTGTGTGTGTGTGTGTGTGTGTGTGTGTGTATCGGGGTTGTATCCAAGGGGGTTGTGTCAAAGCATGTCCAATGAAAGTGGGGTTGTATCAAAAGTGGGGTTATATCAAAAGTGGGGTTGTATCAAAAGTGGGGTTGTATCAAAAGTGGGGTTGTATCAAAAGTGGGGTTGTTTCAAAAGTGGGGTTGTATCAAAAGTGGGGTTGTTTCAAAAGTGGGGTTGTATCAAAAGTGGGGTTGTATCAAAAGTGGGGTTGTCTCAAAAGTGGGGTTGTATCAAAAGTGGGGTTGTATCAAAAGTGGGGTTGTATCAAAAGTGGGGTTGTATCAAAAGTGGGGTTGTATCAAAAGTGAGTGTGAGTAAACCGGTTATCACTGCCAGCAGTTTTAAAGTGGCAGTTCTAGTTATTATTATTATTATTATTATTATTATTATTATTGTTATTATTCCCCCATAACTTCGGCACGTTTTTAGGGCACCAAAGGAACCCGATTGTTTTTTACCTTTTTTTCTTCGGTCGCACTTTTCAGGTTTATTTGCTTTTAAATTAATTTTCTCTGCAACTGCTTGATGGATCGACAGGAAACCTTCAACATGGCAGTGCCT
>NC_136269.1:146859732-147029732 GCF_964187855.1 Myxine glutinosa | reverse complement strand
TTCCTACAGGTCGCACAAGATCTGCCAGCCACCCTCTGATGGTTAAACTGCCGAAATCTCGGCTCTCTGCTCACCTTCACTCTTTCATTCCTCTTTTCTCCCGCCTCTGGAACAAACTACCACACTCACTTCAATCACACTCCTCCCTCCAGGTCTTCAAAACAGCTGTTCACCACCATCTCTTATCTTCCCCCATCCAAAACCTTGATCTTTTCTACCCCCACTAATTCACCCCAGATCCACCTTGTTTGAAATTCCAACTTCTTTCCTGGAAGTCTTGGCAGTGTCCATATGTTTTATACCTCTCCCACCGCCCCCCCTTCCCATGCCTCCCCCCCAAAGCCCTCTCCCTCCCACAGTTCTCTCGATGTCTCCATGTCTCTCGGTCCCTGCTCTCAAATGTTGTGTTTGTGTCCTTCCCCCTCTCTCCCCATCTTGTCTACCGCTCCCGATGTTATTTGTTTTGTGTGTCTGTTTGTCTTTCTGTGTGATTAATGTTCGCTCTTTCACGAGCCTCGATCTTGTATACAAAAAAAAATAAAAAAATAATCCACCATTTTATTAACTCGCATAGCTTTGAGGCCTGTTTTGTAGGCCCGTGGTGTCTTCCTCTCTCACACAGTTTTATTTCAAATCAAATTCGATATATCATTTCATTTTTCACAGTCGCTAACATAGTTTTAGACTCGGTTGAAAAAAAACGGGAAGAAAATCCGATGAAAGTTGCCCTTTATAGAACGAAATGAATTCTCAAAGGCCTGTAACTTCAAGTCCATTGAGATTTTTTTTTTTAAATCGCGGCATGGTCAGTCATACACCGCCCGAAATAACAGACGGGAAAATGCCGAGATATTTTAAAAATTCGTCCATTTGATGACAATCGTCACGATGAAATATTTAATTTATACGTCGTCACAATAATGTGGAGGAGGAGCATAGCTTCGTTCACGTGTCGCCACACACGGGAAATTGCCGAGATCTTTTTTTTTTTAATCGCGGCATGGTCAGTCATACACCGCCTGAAATAACAGACGGGAAAATGCCGAGATATATTTAAAATTCGTCGCCACACATGGGAAATTGCCGAGATATATTTTCACTTTGCACAAAAATAACATCAAGTAATCGAATCAATAGGAATGTCCTGTGCCTATAACATCGACGTTATAGGCACAGCTGCATCTAGGCATTGTGTAACGTCGATGCGGCTTTTGTTTTAATTAAAACTTTTTGTACTTGTTCTTGTTGTTCTTGCAGAGAAGACAAAACCTCAAAGCTCCACCCATTCTGGGAACCACAGCTCCACCCATTGTGGGAGAGGCTTCATATAAACAAATATCCACCATTTTATTAACTCGCATAGCTTTGAGGCCTGTTTTGTAGGCCCGTGGTGTCTTCCTCTCTCACACAGTTTTCTTTCAAATCAAATTCGATATATCATTTCATTTTTCACAGTCGCTAACATAGTTTTAGACTCGGTTGAAAAAAAACGGGAAGAAAATCCGATGAAAGTTGCCGTTTATAGAACGAAATGAATTCTCAAACGCCTGTAACTTCAAGTCCATTGAGATATATATTTTTTAAATCGCGGCATGGTCAGTCATACACCGCCCGAAATAAGAGACGGGAAAATGCCGAGATATATATATTTTGTTTAAATCGCGGCATGGTCAGTCATACACCGCCTGAAATAACAGACGGGAAAATGCCGAGATATATTAAAAATTCGTCCATTTGATGACAATCGTCACGATGAAATATTTAATTTATACGTCGTCACAATAATGTGGAGAGAGGAGCATAGCTTCGTTCACGTGTCGCCACATACGGGAAATTGCCGAGATATATATATATATTTTTTAAATCGCGGCATGGTCAGTCATACACCGCCTGAAATAACAGATGGGAAAATGCCGAGATATATTAAAAATTCGTCCATTTGATGACAATCGTCACGATGAAATATTTAATTTATACGTCGTCACAATAATGTGGAGAGAGGAGCATAGCTTCGTTCACGTGTCGCCACACACGGGAAATTGCCGAGATTTTTTTTTTTTCAATCGCGGCATGGTCAGTCATACACCGCCCGAAATAACAGACGGGAAAATGCCGAGATATATTAAAAATTCGTCGCCACACACGGGAAATTGCCGAGATATATTTTCACTTTGCACAAAAATAACATCAAGTAATCGAATCAATAGGAATGTCCTGTGCCTATAACATCGACGTTATAGGCACAGCTGCATCTAGGCATTGTGTAACGTCGACGTGGCTTTTGTTTTAATTAAAACTTTTTGTACTTGTTTATATTTTATTTGACCCCCGGTTCACGCTTCAGGTGGTGGAGACTTGGGGGCTACAGGGGTAAAAACAGACGATTTTTTTAAACTTAAAATTTGATATTGAGTCATTCCTGGTGGAACGCTTTGCCACGTTTCTAGTTTAGGTGGGAATTGCGGGGACTTGCGATGGCGCACCAATGACGTCACTCCACTGTGTACGTTTGTGTTGGGGTCCATGCTGGAGTTGGGGTTTTGGTGCAGAGAGGAAAAAGCTGCTCAGCTGATATCTTCAAGTCAGCCAATCATTGTTTTGCTAATGGGTAGGCCTCATGGCTTCTGCTGAGATTTTTGATAAAATCTTTCGTCATCATTAAATCACTTCATCTTCAAACCTTGACGTCACGTCCCTGTGACGTACCAGCTGATACAAGGATTATTTTAAAGATTATTTCTTCTGCTTCTTCCTGCTACCTCAAATTGAAATGACCTTTGTACCTTGTTCAAGGGAAGGTCTTATTACCAGACCGGTCAATTTGTAGACATTTACAGAGGGGTTTGGGGGTAACTCTCCACTGCCCTCTCGTGCCCAACACAACTCACTATTAAAAACACCTCGTAAACAAACACTAGGCCATCTCTGTTCAATGAAGCACAAAGGTTTCTCTTTTATTTGACATTTTGAATGTTTTTGAACAGGAGAATATTCAAACAAAAATAGTTACTGGAGAAAACAAAAACTTAATGGAGAAAAAGAAAATATGCACAAGAATGAGCTGAACATTCATGAGGAATAGTCATGGCATTATATGTGCAGAATGGAGGCTCATGTTGGTTTGTTTGCTCTGGCTACCGTCTGATTTGCTGTGTGTGTGTTTTGGAAGCAGGCCCAGCAACACTCAGAGCAACACGCTGCCTTGCTACAGAAGCTTCATTATCATCCATCACGAGGGTACCTACAAGATCAGCAAGCACGTAACATGAACATGCATGACGGATCATGCAGGGATGGACAACCGCTCGTATCTACCAAGTGGTGAAATGTTGAAGTGCCATGGGCATCGAGTTACTGCTGTCAGCAGAATCAGCAGAAGGAATACAAATTGAACAATTAGCGGCTTCCGCTAATAGGCTTGGAGTAGGACAGCCTCCGAGTTGTAGAAAAAGCACAATGGCTTCATGATTCCTTCGTGCCATGTGAGCTGCTGTGTGGCATGAAACCTGGAAACATTCACAGCCATTAGGAGTAATCTTCTCCAAAAAAAAAAAAAAAAGTCTCCAGCCCAACTTCCACGTCGTCCATCATGGACGTCTGTCAACCTTGTCGAGCGAACGCCCACAAAACATGTATTGATGCATATGCTCCACTTCAAACATTCCATGTGCATTCAAAAGGCTTTGGAAGCGACATGCAAGTAGGTGCGACATGACGACGTCTTCACTACCTCAGTACCCAGTGATCTGCACTTTCAACAGGGATATCAAAAACCACATTTGACCCCAAAAATCGAAGCTAACCACTCGCTCCTGCAAGTTTCATATGAAAGTGGTGGTTAAGAGGCAAAACACCATACAAATATATGTGTATATATATATATATATATATATATATATATATATATATATATATATATATATATATATATATACACACACACAAACACAACCCCCCTGCCCTTCCAGCCAAAGAAATCTGCATAAAGCAACCAAGAAAAGCTACACAATTTAAGCTCTTTGCTGTTTCAAACCCTACCTGGGTTCCCCCACAGTTGCAGACATTTACAAGTCGCACATACATGACAATCCCATCCCTGGTGTTGGCTTAGCGGTTAGGGTGCCGGCTTGGGATCCTAGGATCCTGGGTTCGAATCCCAGTCGATTGCTGAATTAACGCCACGGGGGTTGACTCAGCCTGTCATCCTTCCGAGGTCGGCAAATTGAGTACCAGCTTGCTGGGATGAATGATCACGGTGTGTACCCCGATTTAGAATAGGTACACCATGTCCCTGCGCATCATAAGAGGCGACCAAGGGTTGGTGACAGGAAGGGCATCCGGCCATAAAAACATTGCCTCAAACAGGGAACCATGATTGTCATGGCGCCCGCAAAGCTAACCCCCGCTCTAGCGGGGAAAATGGCCTTAAAACGATCATTCATTCATTTCATTTGACATACATGACAATCCTATTGTTACACACCACCTTCAGTGCTAGACCAGTTTCATCACTTATTAGGGAATCGTCAGCGACAGCATAGACAGAAATGTGTAACACCCATTTTTGAACAATGTGAATCATGAATATAGGGGAAGTATGCATCAACTCAAAATGTGTTCTGAATGTGTGTTATAACCAGGGTTCCTGATACAGAGGTTTGACTGTACATGTAATTTATATCAATGTAAACATGCAATAAATAAAATATGCAATCCACAGTGACACTTGCCATTGTACACTGGAAAGGACAAAAACGCAGACACTTCTCTAATCATACTGCCATACAACTGAGAAACACAAACTCCCTTGGGGAGCAATTGCGCCCGTGCAAGATCATGTGATGTGCTATTGTAACATGACCCTCCGTGACCAAGAGTGATACTACACCGGCAACTTAGATTTAGCTTACAGACATTTCTCAGATTTATCCTGGGATCTTGGCTTTGAGATACATCAGTTTGCAAAATTTCAGATTTCTAGCCCTTCAAGAAAATATGAAACACTTATTTCAATGTGTGAGTGATTCACTCAGGGGCGAGAAAGAGAGAGAGTTTGCACTGAGGGACTAGACCAGGTCTTGCCAGAGATAAACTCTGCAGGATCACCAGGCCGCGAGTCACGAGTGTGGGTAAATTATGAGTACTAATTCATTATTTTGCAGGTGCTTGTATCTCCAAGGCCTAAGCAAGAATGTATGGTGCTGAAGGTGTGTTGGTGATCCAAAGCCCACAGTGAAATACAGGACAAAATAATGGTTTAATTATTTCGTGTGATGAGGAGGTCAAGATCTCTGACCTTGTTTTCGCAGATGATGCAGTCGTCTTTGTGGAGATGCTGGATAATCTTATGGAGGCCCTCCAGGCGCTGAACGATGAGTCGGAGCCGCTGAACGATGAGTCGGAGCCACGGAACGAAGAGTCGGAGCCGCTGAACGAGGAGTCGGAGCCGCTAAACGAGGAGTCGGAGCTGCTGAACGAGGAGTCGGAGCCGCTGAACGAGGAGTCGGAGCTGCTGAACGAGGAGTCGAAGCTGCTGAACGAGGAGTCGGAGCCGCTGAATGTGGAGTCAGCCACAGAACGAGGAGTCAGCCACTGAACGAGGAGTCAGCCACTGAACGAGGAGTCGGAGCCGCCGAACGAGGAGTCGGAGCCGCCGAATGACGAGTTGGAACCACGGAATGAGGAGTCAGCCGCTGAACGAGGAGTCGGAGCCGCCGAACGAGGAGTCGGAGCCGCTGGACTTATGGGTTTCCTGGGTGAAAACTAAGAACCAGGCTTTCAAGGACATCTTGGATGTTGCTATTTTGTCTGTTGCTGTTTGTGGCGAGGATGTTGAGGTCACAAAGAGATTCACTTACCTTGGCAGTGATATTCATGTCTCCGCATGTTGTGAGCCAGAGGTCCATAGACATCTGGGTCGGGCCTGGGGAGTCATGGACTCACTGGATCATGGGGTATGGCATTGTCGTTACCTATGCAGGACGAAAGTCCGAGTCTTTAAGTGCTTGGTGTTTCCAGTCTTGCTCTACAGATGTGAGACTTGGACTTTGACCAAGGATCTGAGAAGAAGACCTAACTCCTTTGGTACCAGGTCTAAGGAATCGTGAGGAGTGGGAGTGAAAAAAATGGGTGAGGGTGTTGCAACCGCTGCAACCACTCCGAGATAGATGTATATATGCCTGGATCGACGATGGAAAAAAAAGAGACACCTTAGCATGAAAACATGATTTTGATTGGAATAATAATCATTAATTACCTCGTGCGTACAGCGAAAAGCGGGGTTTAGCATTTGGGTTTGTTCATCAATCTATTTCTCTGATCAAAGAGCTGCTTAATTTCAATGAAATTATATATTTTGTGATTGGAACACGAATCATAGAACACGAATAGCAGAATACACTGTAGAACACTAATTGGAACACGAACCTGCTGTTTCGCAGTACTTTGGCTCTGGAATTGGCAAAATGTATGGGATCTCATCCCGAGCGCGCATTCCGGAAAAACAATCGCTTCAGTCAGTCTGGCAGTGAAACTAAATTGAAAATCATTCCAAACAGGACACTCACTGTTTTTAGAGATGGCCTAAAGGACTCAAACAATAGGCACGAATAACGAATGTAACATGTTAGAAAGGGTGGTGTGAAAGATGCTGCATCAATGGTGGTAAACTTCCAAAAAAAACGGTTTCCTTTTTCGAAAGCATTTAGAACCTTCATTTATTTCAACTTAATTATATATTTGGACACTGTAGAACACAAATCAACGTGTTTGCATTTCCAAAACTCTCAGTTTAGCAGTACTTGGGCAAAAGTTTACTCTGTCTCGACCAATCAAATTTGACGCGTGCTCTGAGGGCGGAGCAACAGCGAGATTCAGACAAAAATGGCGTGCCTAGTGAAAAACAACAGAGCTGACTTCCGTTAGACCAATCAGCTTTGGTTACCATTATACCTGTTATTCCAAATTCAGGAAGTGAGCTAATCATAATGCTTAAATAACAAGAGTCATAGGCAGATCCAAAGGGGTGCAGGGGGTGCGCACCCCCTGAACCCTCCAGCTTCGGCTTCGGCTTCGGCTTTTCGATGATAAATTATATGCTGTGATATTGGATGCAGTCCAGTGACAGATACAGTGGTGGCACCATTCAACTTTCTATTCATGTGTGTGTTTTCTATTCATGTGTGTGTATTCTGTTCATGTATGTGTTTTCTATTCATGTGTGTGTTTTCTATTCATGTGTGTGTATTCTATTCATGTGTGTGTATTCTATTCATGTATGTGTTTTCTATTCATGTGTGTGTTTTCTATTCATGTGTGTGTATTCTATTCATGTGTGTGTTTTCTATTCATGCGTGTGTTTTCTATTCATGTGTGTGTTTTCTGTTCATGTGTGTGTATTCTATTCATGTGTGTGTATTCTATCCATGTGTGTGTATTCTATTCATGTGTGTGTTTTCTGTTCATGTGTGTGTATTATATTCATGTGTATATATTCTATTCATGTGTGTGTTTTCTATTCATGTGTGTGTTTTCTGTTCATGTGTGTGTATTCTATTCATGTGTGTGTTTTCTATTCATGTGTGTGTATTCTATTCATGTGTGTGTATTCTATTCATGTGTGTGTTTTCTATTCATGTGTGTGTTTTCTATTCATGTGTGTGTTTTCTGTTCATGTGTGTGTATTCTATTCATGTGTGTGTATTCTATCCATGTGTGTGTATTCTATTCATGTGTGTGTATTCTATCCATGTGTGTGTATTCTATCCATGTGTGTGTTTTCTGTTCATGTGTGTGTATTCTATTCATGTGTATGTATTCTATTCATGTGTGTGTTTTCTGTTCATGTATGTGTTTTCTATTCATGTGTGTGTATTCTGTTCATGTGTGTGTTTTCTGTTCATGTGTGTGTATTCTATTCATGTGTGTGTTTTCTGTTCATGTGTGTGTATTCTATTCATGTGTGTGTATTCTATTCATGTGTGTGTATTCTATCCATGTGTGTGTATTCTATCCATGTGTGTGTATTCTATCCATGTGTGTGTTTTCTGTTCATGTGTGTGTATTCTATTCATGTGTGTGTATTCTATTCATGTGTGTGTATTCTATTCATGTGTGTGTTTTCTGTTCATGTGTGTGCTTGCAGGATGTACATGTCACAAGGTGAGAGGTGTCGATTTAATCTTTTAATAACGTATGAAATGTGTGTTTCCCAATCGTGCTGTTCGTCTTTTAAAAGTGATTTAAACGAACATTTCCCAATCGGCACGTCAGGACGCATGCACGATAATCAAGCGTTGCATTACGTTATGAAATCAAATGTTACGTTATGTAATCAAGTGTTATGTTATGTAGTTATACATTATGTTACATTATGTAATTAAGCATTATGTTACACCAGCGGAAAGCACCCAGCGTTGACCGGGTTCTTTTTGAATGAATTTACCACAATAAATCAGCTTTTACTCGCGGCCGTAGAAGATTGACTACTATAATTCAGCTTTATTCGCGGCCGTAGAAGATTGACTACAATAATTCAGCTTTTACTCACGGCCATAGAATATTGACTACTATAATTCAGCTTTTACTCACGGCCGTAGATTGACGACTATAATTCAGCTTTTACTCGTGGCCATAGAATATTGACTACTATAATTCAGCTTTTACTCGCAGCCGTAGAAGATTTACTACGATAATTCAGCTTTCACTCACGGCCGTAGAAGATTTACTACTATAATTCAGCTTTTACACGCGGCCGTAGAAGATTGACTACAATAATTCAGCTTTTACTCGTGGCTGTGGAAGATTGACTACTATAATTCAGCTTTTACTCGCGGCCGTAGAAGATTCACTACTATAATTCAGCTTTTACTCACGGCCGTAGAATATTGACAACTATAATTCAGCTTTTACTCGCAGCCGTAGAAGATTGACTACTATAATTCAGCTTTTACTCGTGGCCGTAGAAGATTGACTACTATAATTCAGCTTTTACTCGCGGCCGTATAAGATTGACTACTATAATTCAGCTTTTACACGTGGCCGTAGAAGATTGACTACTATAATTCAGCTTTTACACGTGGCCGTAGAAGATTGACTACTATAATTCAGCTCAGCTTTTCTTTGCGAATGGGCCCAGCCTGGCCATAGCGGTCGTGCCTGGCCTCGCCACCGAGCCTATAACCTTCCCGGGGCCCGTCCGGACATTTTTAGTTATTTTTCAATGAATTCACTACTATAATCCAGCTTTTACTCACGGCCGTAGAAGATTGACTACTATAATTCAGCTTTTACTCGTGGCCGTAGAAGATTGACTACTATAATTCAGCTTTTACACGTGGCCGTAGAAGATTGACTACTATAATTCAGCTTTTACACGTGGCCGTAGAAGATTGACTACTATAATTCAGCTCAGCTTTTCTTTGCGAATGGGCCCAGCCTGGCCAAAGCGGCCTCGCCTGGCCTCGCCACCTAGCCTATAACCTTCCCGGGGCCCGTCGACATTTTTAGTTCTTTTTCAATGAATTCACTACTATAATCCAGCTTTTACTCACGGCCGTAGAAGATTGACTACTATAATTCAGCTTTTACTCGTGGCCGTAGAAGATTGACTACTATAATTCAGCTTTTACACGTGGCCGTAGAAGATTGACTACTATAATTCAGCTCAGCTTTTCTTTGCGAATGGGCCCAGCCTGGCCAAAGCGGCCTCGCCTGGCCTCGCCACCTAGCCTATAACCTTCCCGGGGCCCGTCGACATTTTTAGTTCTTTTTGAATGAATTCACTACGATAATCCAGCTTTTACTCGTGGCCGTAGAAGATTGACTACTATAATTCAGCTGAGCTTTTAATTGCGAAATGGGCCCAGCCCGGCCGAGGTGGGCCTCGACCGGCCTCACCACCGAGCCTATAACCTTCCCGGGCCCGTCCCGACATTTTAATTTCTTTTTGAAATAATTCACTACTATAACTCAGCTTTTACTCGCGGCCGTAGAAGATTGACTACTATAATTCAGCTCAGCTTTTAATTGCGAAATTGGCCCAGCCCGGCCGAGCTGGGCCTCGACCGGCCTCGCCACCTAGCCTATAACCTTCCCGGGGCCCGTCCCGACATTTTTTGTTTCAGAGGTTTCCTACTATCTTTCACCCTTCATAGTAAGGGAAACATATGAAAATCTGTTAACTAAATTGTTACCAAAAAATTTCTTCACCAATATGTTTGTAAAGGTGTGTAATAACATGTGTTAAAATGTTGAAGGTCAACTCCCGTGGGAAACCCAGAAAAAAAGCTGTTGAATTCGGGTACCGAAAAATTATTTTCGAGAATTTTTATTTTTTTAAATCGGCCCTTAAGTAACTTATGAGGGGTCAAATAAGGGTTTTTCATGATTCTGAGTTGATTGTTAACATTTATATTTCACCACAGACACTCCTTTGTGGAAAAATAATTTCTAAATATATCTCATTTTCTACTTTGCAGGACATGGAGTCTAGCAATATGGATGAAGACGTTACTCCACCTGTGCTCAATTGCTTCATCTGTGCACGCTCGGATACACCAGCTGAAAGGCTCATACAGGCAACTCCAAAGGGATACTCAACTTTATTGAAACAAGCAGAAACTGTCGAAAATGTTACTGTTGTGGAACGTATGAAGGAGGCTCAAAAGGAAGGAAAACTGAGGTACCACCAGAAGTGTAAAAATGATCTGTACAACAATTTTGTTGCAACCACCAAGAAGTCAGCTCAAGCATCAAAGGCAGAGAAACAGTCATCAAAGTTGAAGAGAAGACGCACTACTTGTGAGTTCAGTTCATCAACTGGCTGCAGTTCTAGAAGATCACAGTCAGTTGACCTCCTGTATAAGGATGTATGCATTCTTTGCAACCAACCAGCCCAGCTCTACAAAAATAATCCAGCACAAGCTAGAAAGAAATACAGAGTGCCAGATAATTTGACTGCAGATACACTGAAGGCAAGCTTGCTGAAGACAGCACGGAGTCGCGGGGATGACTGGGGCACTGAAGTCACTGGACGCCTGGAAGGGATCAACGACTTGGTAGCAGAAGAAACACTGTACCATTTGCGATGCAAACTTATGTTTGCGAGAGGTGACAGTTTGTCCAAGACTGATGAGGAAGGAAAAAGGAAGAGAGGACAGAGGAGTATTGATGAGGAGTGAGAGGCAGTTTTTATTGAATTCTGCGAATGGTTAGACTCAGAATTAGAGCATGGGGTAATGAACATGGACCAAGTCCATGAAAAGCTGCAGGAGTTTGATCAGTCACCATGGAGAGCCTTTCTTATTCAAAGCATTGGCTAAAGATAAAACTTCTGGAGAAATACGAAGACACCTTGTATTTCACAACACAGGAAAGAAGGGCAGATGTACTCTGTCTCAAAGATGGCACCGACAATATTCTGCGAGCGCATCATGCTAATCTTGACCATGGAGATGAGAAGACTCAGATCATAAAGACGGCACTCAAGTTCATATCCAATGATATTGCCTTGATTGATTTAGGTCCAAAGTCATACCCCACCACACACAGTATGACTGACATCGATAGTCAGCTGACACTTGTTCCTGCAAGCCTTCAGATGTTCTTGAGACTGATTGTCAAGACAGACGAAAGAGTTGCCGTTTGGGGGCAGAATTTTATTAAGGCCTGTCAACCTCGGTCTGAAGTATTGCCACACCAAATGGGGCTTGCCATACAACTTGATCATAGATTTGGGTCAAAATGGATGCTCAACAAGTTCCACCGGCTGGGATACAGTGAGTCTTACACGAACACAGAAGCCACCAAGGAAACAGTGATTCAGGCTGGTACTGCGATTTTCAAGTACATTTACCAAGTACATTCAAGGAAGGCAGCGGCAGGAGTGATCAAACCAGAGACTCTACCTCCAAGAGAGGGTGCAGCTGCACAACATTCACTCCGTGCCTACCTGCAGACCCGGGACTGGATCCTTCTCCAGAGCATGTCTCTGAACCCCAGTGACTATGGATGGACAATAGGTGTGCATGGGTATGAGCCAGTTCCAACACTGGACCCCACGGCTCCTGAGGAGCTATTGCAGTTCACGAGCTGTAATTGTCATGGAGATTGCAGCAACCGGCGATGCAGCTGCAAGAAGAATGGGGTCACGTGCATCTCGGCCTGTGGAGTCTGTAATGGCATTACATGCAGAAACTGCAGTCATGATGTTGTTGAGTCTGAAGAAGACATAGACAATGACTGTTGAAACTTCTGACATTGTGAATGAGAAATAACTCTTGAGTATTATATATTGTTATGAATTTGGTAGAGCAACATCTAGAGCTAGGTAGATCTGAATAGGTAGGTATTCGACTGTCGTGACAGGGACTCTACATGTAATAAGTTCTTGATGTTGAGGCGTTTGTCGGGGTAAGATGTATGATTGTGGATCTACCTGGAGATTCGAGTGTTAAATAGTGAGGGATTAAAGGTAACGCCCCTGTGAGTTTCACCTAGTAGTCAAACCTTTGTCCATTATGGCACTCCAAACCACATAAACATTAGTTAGGTCCTTAGCGCAACATTAAATAATTCCTTTCCCTGACAATGACTTCGGAACAAACGGACAGGAAACCAGGCTAGGACACCGCCGATGATGGCCGCAGCCAGCTACACCTCCGCTGGGCCTCGAGTGCCACGCGCTATCACAACACTACAGGCCTGTGATTCGGTGGAGGGCACTGATTGGGTGGCGCACCAAGGAACGTGACGTCACCAGCGAGGTTATTTAAGGGAGCGCCGAACGCTCTCTTGGTTCTTGTTCTCTTGCCTCTCTGGCGTCTGGCAGTGCAGCTTTTGGTCTCTTGTGGTTCATGCTTTGAGTTGCGCAGCAGTTGAGAAGAGTTCTGCAGAAGAGTTGGCTGCCAGCACTCCCGCAGAGAGTTCACTTCAGTTGAGCCGGAGGAGTTGAGTTGAGACCAGTCCCGGAGCGAGTTGGAGGGACGAGACGTGCAGTCAAACCTGCGTTCTCCCCGTTCCTGTCTTTTCGTGCTTCGTGTGGGGATCGATCTTGGGTGAAGCCGCTGGCCTGCGTTGGGTGCCTTGGAGATTGGTGCACCGACCTCATGGGCGGCGAGAGGATCGGAGCTTGGAGAAGGCCTGGTGGCGGCTGAGCGCGGCCATGTCACAAGAAGACGACAGAGACAGATAAGCCCGAGCTCCGCGTACACTGTACACGACGTGACATGTTTCTTTTGTAATTCATAATCTCCCTCGTATCGTGTTTGATATCTGTTGTGTGTGGGATCCCAATTTAGGCTTCTGATTAGAGTTATTACCGGCGCGGGCTTTTTCACTGTCTTTACTTTTCATTAATAAATCCTTATATTATTTTCTGTATATATCTGAACGCAGTTTCCTGGGTGTTTCATTTTAATAGATAAGGCTGCGGAGCTTGCTGTGTCCGCCATTCCGCGTGTTTAACTTTGTGTTGATTTGGAATCCGCCATTGAGTTTTCGCCTCGGGAGTGTAAAGCCTCGCAATCGGCCATCCGTAACTGTGGTGTTAATCGCGGTTGCGTAACAATATGTATGTGAAATAAAAGCTACTTTGTGTGTAAATGTAAAAGTGAAAATATAAATGTTAACAATCAACTCAGAATCATGAAAAACCCTTATTTGACCCCTCATAAGTTACTTAAGGGCCGATAAAAAAAATAAAAATTCTCGAAAATAATTTTTCGGTACCCGAATTCAACAGCTTTTTTTCTGGGTTTCCCACGGAAGTTGAACTTCAACATTTTAACACATGTTATTACACACCTTTACAAACATATTGGTGAAGAAATTTTTTGGTAACAATTTAGTTAACAGATTTGTGAAATATCTCATAAAATGCCCTTACTATCAGGAGATTAGCGCGTGCAGACAAACAAACAAACAAACAAAAACTTTCTTTTATATATATAGATTATGTAATCAAGTTGTTGTAATCAAGTGTTATGTTATGTTACATACTTAAGCGTTATGTTACGTTATGTAATCAAGCGTTATGTAATGATGTTATGTTACATACTTAAGCATTATCTTACGTTATGTAATCAAGCGTTATGTAATGATATGTTACGTACGAAAGCATTATGTTACGTTATGTAATCAAGTGTTATGTTATGTAATGATGTTATGTTACATACTTAAGCATTATGTTGCATTATGTAATCAAGCGTTGTGTAATGATGTTATGTTACGTACTTAAGCATTATGTTATGTTATCTAATCAAGTGTTATGTTATGTAATGAAGTTATGTTACGTACTTAAGCATTATGTTACGTTATGTAATGAAGCGTTAGGTAATGATGTTATGTTACGTACTTAAGCATTATGTTACGTTATGTAATCAAGCGTTGTGTAATGATATTATGTTACGTACTTGAGCATTATGTTACGTTATGTAATGAAGCGTTATGTAATGATATGTTACGTACTTAAGCATTATGTTACGTTATGTAATCAAGTGTTATGTTATGTAATGAAGTTATGTTACGTACTTAAGCATTATGTTACGTTATGTAATGTAGCGTTATGTAATGATGTTATGTTACGTACTTAAGCATTATGTTACGTTATGTAATCAAGCGTTGTGTAATGAGGTTATGTTACGTACTTAAGCATTATGTTCCGTTATGTAATCAAGCGTTGTGTAATGATATTATGTTACGTACTTAAGCATTATGTTACGTTATGTAATCAAGCGTTGTGCAATGATGTTATGTTATGTACTTAAGCATTATGTTACGTTATGTAATCAAGCGTTGTGTAATGATGTTATGTTACGTACTTAAGCATTATGTTATGTCATGTAATCACGTGTTGTGTAATGATGTTATGTTACGTACTTAAGCATTATGTTACGTTATGTAATCAAGTGTTGTGTAATGATGTTATGTTACGTACTTAAGCATTGTGTTACGTTATGTAATCAAGCGTTGTGTAATGATATGTTACGTACTTAAGCATTATGTTACGTTATGTAATCAAGCGTTGTGTAATGATGTTATGTTACGTACTTAAGCATTATGTTACGATATGTAATCAAGCGTTGTGTATTGATGTTATGTTACGTACTTAAGCATTATGTTATGTTATGTAATCAGGCGTTGTGTAATGATGTTATGTTACATACTTAAGCATTATGTTACGTTATGTAATCAAGCGTTGTGTAATGATGTTATGTTACGTATTTAAGCATTATGTTACGTTATGTAATCAAGCGTTGTGTAATGATGTTATGTTACTTACTTAAGCATTATGTTACGTTATGTAATCAAGCGTTGTGTATTGATGTTATGTTACGTACTTAAGCATTATGTTACGTTATGTAATCAAGCGTTGTGTAATGATGTTATGTTACGTATTTAAGCATTATGTTACGTTATGTAATCAAGCGTTGTGTAATGATATGTTACGTTCTTAAGCATTATTTTACGTTATGTAATCAAGTGTTATGTTATGTAATGAAGTTATGTTACGTACTTAAGCATTATGGTACGTTATGTAATCAAGCGTTGTGTTAAGCAAATTGTGAAAAAATAGCATTAGGTAATTTTTCAATGGTGCCCCCTATTGGGGTAAACCATCCGTGGCCATGTGAAGAATCAGCTCGTTCTGATTGTGATATAACCCTGGCCGCTGGGCAAGTCGGCTCACCAGTTCGCCATTTTGTCCCATTACCCATGGCGAATCTGCTTTACTGTTGGGCCAGAGTAAGAACACAAGGAACTGCAGAAACTTCCAAGAACGCAGGAAATGCCATTTCCGACGAGGAATTTTTCAAAGTCTCTTGGGGAGGACCCCCACATTGCCCCATGCACCCCATCCCCCGTTCGGTACTATGACTTGGTGCACCCCCCCCCCCCCACCTCTTCACCCACCTCCCCATCTTCAAATTCCTGGATCCCACCCTGACAGTAAAAGTTTAAGGATGAGAGCATGATCATGATCATTCCTAACTAAATACTCGTATTTATTTACTCCTTGTTTAAACAAAGTTTACAGCCTTGAGGCATGGGAATTTTACAATAACATTTAATTGAGGTTTTTTTTATGTCCCTTTAAAAATACATAACGTGGGAATAAAGTGTTGAACGTGGGAATAAAGTGTCGAAGGTGGGAAATTTCACCACCAATATCCCTATTCGATTCAAATATATTTCGCAATCTTTATCCTCGTTCTAGACACTGGACTGTCCGAATTTCCTAAAATCGGTTCTTCCAAGAGTGTTTCCATTCCCAATTTGTCTTATCGGTTAAATACGCGTTACGTTTTAAAAGGGCATGAAAAAGCTGCAACTACAAAAGTTGATTCCATCATCGTCTTGAGTAGGCCGCACATCCTTCGTGCTCTCGCATGCAAAACTCAAACGTTCTCTTGGTGTTGCATCCCATGCTGGTAGCAGCTGAGGGTCGGGTTTCCTAAATGTTATTACAATGACAAAGTGAAGCTGACAAGGAGAGAAACTGCCTGCATGCAGAGGACCCTGCTCCATGGCAGCCTGGGGAAGCTATCATCTTTCACTCATTAGTAAGCCGTAACTGGATACCCTTGATTGCTTCGCAGGCATTTCGGTGACATTGGTGTCTGTCTGTGCCTTGAGTTGGACACTTTCAAGTCTACAAAGCACTGTGTCACAGCCCACAGGCGTCTGTTATTTGACCCATCTTCGACCATACAAGTGATGGGGATATTCCAACCGTTCAGCTGAGATTGGCACCGAAAGGATTAGCCAAACCACAAGGGAAGGAAAATGGTCAAACACAAGCTTGGGCTGAAGCACCGAACATCGCTCATTGAAACTCATCCTCCCTTGATTGCACTCGTAATCTCTATTGGTATTTCAAACCGAACAATGATCTATTTTATTAACTCTTAACTATGACCTTATATACTCAAATTACAATGAACCTTGTGAAGCCATCAATGTGATGCAACAATGGTACATTTTGAAACAGGTAATATGTTCAATCTCATGATCTTCAATGAATGCTGGGAATTTGGCAATGACTTTAGTAAAAGTTCTTCTCTTTCAGGGGTTTGGTGTACATAAAGTATTTGAATCCCTACAACTAACAAGTATCAAAAACACAACTAACAAGCATCAAAAGCACAACTAACAAGCATCAAAAACACAAGTAACAAGCATCAAAAACACAAGTAACAAGCATCAAAAACACAACTTCCAAGCATCAAAAACACAAGTAACAAGCATAAAAAACAACTAACAAGCATCAAAAACACAAGTTACAAGCATCAAAAACACAACTTCCGAGCATCAAAAACACAAGTAACAAGTATCAAAAACACAAGTAACAAGCATCAAAAACACAACAAGCATCAAAAACACAACTTCCAAGCATCAAAAACACAAGTAACAAGCATAAAAAACACAACTTCCAAGCATCAAAAACACAAGTAACAAGCATAAAAAACACAACTTCCAAGCATAAAAAACACAAGTAACAAGCATAAAAAACACAACTTTCAAGCATCAAAAACACAACTTCCAAGCATCAAAAACACAACTTCCAAGCATCAAAAACAAAAGTAACAAGCATAAAAAACACAACTTCCAAGCATCAAAAACACAAGTAACAAGCATAAAAAACACAACTTCCAAGCATAAAAAACACAAGTAACAAGCATAAAAAACACAACTTCCAAGCATCAAAAACACAAGTAACAAGCATCAAAAACACAACTTCCAAGCATCAAAAACACAAGTAACAAGCATAAAAAAACACAACTTCCAAGCATCAAAAACACAAGTAACAAGCATCAAAAACACAACTTCCAAGCATCAAAAACACAAGTAACAAGCATCAAAAACACAACTTCCAAGCATCAAAAACACAAGTAATAAGCATCAAAAACACAACTTCCAAGCATCAAAAACACAAGTAACAAGAATAAAAACACAACATGCATCGAAAACACAACTTCCAAGCATCAAAAACACAAGTAACAAGCATCAAAAACACAACTTCCAAGCATCAAAAACACAAGTAACAAGCATCAAAAACACAACAAGCATCAAAAACACAACTTCCAAGCATCAAAAACACAAGTAACAAGCATCAAAAACACAACTTCCAAGCATCAAAAAACACAAGTAACAAGCATCAAAAACACAACTTCCAAGCATCAAAAACACAAGTAATAAGCATCAAAAATACAACTTCCAAGCATCAAAAACACAAGCAACAAGCATCAAAAACACAACTTCCAAGCATCAAAAACACAAGTAACAAGCATAAAAACACAACAACCATCAAAAACACAACTTCCAAGCATCAAAAACACAAGTAACAAGCATCAAAAACACAACTTCCAAGCATCAAAAACACAAGTATCAAAACATGCATCAAAAACACAACTTACAAGCATCAAAACACAAGTAACAAGCATCAAAAACACAACAAGCATCAAACACACAACTTCCAAGCATCAAAAACACAAGTAACAAGCATCAAAAACACAACTTCCAAGCATCAAAAACACAAGTAACAAGCATCAAAAACACAACTTCCAAGCATCAAAAACACAAGTAATAAGCATCAAAAACACAACTAACAAGCATCAAAAGCACAACTAACAAGCATCAAAAACACAAGTAACAAGCATCAAAAACACAACTTCCAAGCATCAAAAACACAAGTAACAAGCATAAAAAACACAACTAACAAGCATCAAAAGCACAACTAACAAGCATCAAAAACACAAGTTACAAGCATCAAAAACACAACTTCCAAGCATCAAAAACACAAGTAACAAGCATCAAAAACACAAGTAACAAGCATCAAAAACACAACAAGCATCAAAAACACAACTTCCAAGCATCAAAAACACAACTTCCAAGCATAAAAAACACAACTTCCAAGCATCAAAAACACAAGTAACAAGCATAAAAAACACAACTTCCAAGCATCAAAAACACAAGTAACAAGCATCAACAACACAACTTCCAAGCATCAAAAAAACAAGTAACAAGCATCAAAAACACAAGTAATAAGCATCAAAAACACAACTTCCAAGCATCAAAAACACAAGTAACAAGAATAAAAACACAACAAGCATCGAAAACACAACTTCCAAGCATCAAAAACACAAGTAACAAGCATCAAAAACACAACTTCCAAGCATCAAAAACACAAGTAACAAGCATCAAAAACACAACAAGCATCAAAAACACAACTTCCAAGCATCAAAAACACAAGTAAGAAGCATCAAAAACACAACTTCCAAGCATCAAAAACACAAGAAAACAAGCATCAAAAACACAACTTCCAAGCATCAAAAACACAAGTAACAAGCATAAAAAACACAAGTAGTAAAACAACCACACAAGTAAATAAAACACAAATAACAAACCCTCGACTCTGGTTCTGCAACTGAACCTGACGGCATCAGCCCACGGGTCATAAAATCCTGTTCTTCCGCTCTTTCACTCCCTCTCTCTGTTCTCTTCGCACTCTCTTTTGCTCAAGGTCATCTGCCATCAGCTTGGAAATCAGCCAACATCACCGCTTTGCACAAAAAGGTGCATAAACAGATCCCAGCAACTACAGACCAATCAGCCTTCTCCCAATTATCAGCAAAGTCATGGAATCCATCATTGCTTCGGATATGAAATCCTTCCTCTTCTCCAATGGCTTGATCTCTGATCATCAATTTGGTTTCAGACCAGGTCACTCTACTCTGGACATGCTGCTTCTGCTTTCTCAACAATGGATGGAGGTCCTCAATGCCAAACAGGAAATTAGAGCTGTCTCCCTTGACATTTCACGTGCCTTCGATATGGTCTGGCACCCTGCTCTGCTCACCAAACTCTCCTCCTCTGGTATCCATGGAAATCTCCACGCATGACTTGCGGACTTCCTCTCTGGTCGTAGTCAACGTGTGGCCCTGAATGGATTTCTCTCATCTCCCCTTCCCGTTCAGGCTGGAGTTCCCCAAGGCAGTGTGCTGGGCCCTGTGCTTTTTCTGGTCTTTATCAATGATCTCTCCGACTCTCTGGAAAATCCTCTGTATCTCTTTGCTGATGACTCCACTCTCTGCCGCTCCATTCCTCTTCCCTCAGATCGGCAGTCTGCAGCCTCCTCACTCTCTGCAGACCTGGACAAAATCACAGACTGGGCAAACAAGTGGAACATCTCACACTCTTACGATGTCTCTCCGAAAAGACCGACTGGACAACCCTCCCATCCACTTTCTGAATAATCCTCTCCAAGAAGTTCTGTCACTCAAGCTTTTGGGTCTCACTATCTGCCATGATCTTTCCTGGGAAAACCACATTTCAAATCTGGCCTCCAAAGCCAGTCGCCGACTGGGCATCCTCCATCATGCGAAGTCCTTCCTTGGCACACCTGAGCTCCTCACCACATACAAGGCTTTCATCCGCAGCTCAATGGAACACTGCTCTCCCCTCTGGGCTGGTGCTCCTGCCTCACACATAGCTCGACTTCACGCTGTTGAAACCAAAGCTTTCAGAATCATTGGAATCTCCCGCGATGAAGCTAACTCCAAGGGCCTTTCACTTACTCACCGTAGGCAGGGTGGTGGTCTTTCCGTCTTCTACCGACTCCGCTCCGGCCTTGCTCCCCCAGCTCTCTCTGGGCCCTGACCCCCAAATATTCCTGCAGGTCGCACAAGATCTGCCTGCAAGCCTCTTATGGTTAAACTGCCAAAATCAAGACTCTCTGCTCACCTTCACTCCTTCATTCCTCTTTTCTCCCGCCTCTGGAACAAACTCCCTCACTCTCTTCAATCCCATTCCACCCTCCAGGTCTTTAAAACAGCTGTTCACCACCATCTCTTATCTTCCCCCATCCAAAACCTTGATCTTTGCTACCCCCGCTAATTTCACCCCAGATCCATTTTTTTGAAATACCAACTTCTGTCCTGGAAGTCCTAGCTGTGTCCTTGTGTTTTATACTTCTCCCATCCCCTCCCCTCCTTCCCACGCCTCCTCCCCCCAAGCCCTCTCCCTCCCACAGATCTCCCGATGTCCCTGCTCTAAAATGTTGTGTTTGTGTGCTTCCCCTTCTCTCCCCATCTTGTCTACCGCTCCCCTTATTATATACTTTGTGTGTCTGTTTGATTTTTTTGTGTGTGTGTGTGATAAATGGTAGCTTTCACGAGCCTCGATCCTGTATCCAAAAAAAACACAAGTAACAAGCATAAAAAACACAAGTAACAAGTATCAAAAACACCAGTTACAAGCATCAAAAACACAAGTATCAAAAACACCAGTTACAAGCATCAAAAACACAACAAGCATCAAAAACACAAGTATCAAAAACACAACAAGCATCAAAAACACAACAAGCATCAAAACACAACTTCCAAGCATCAAAAACACTACAAGCATCAAAAACACAAGTAACTAGAACGGCACTCAGCGTGATGTATCGTGTTTGGCTGCATCTGTCAATGGTGAAGAATCACTTCAAAAATTAATTAATCCTCATATCCGAATCCATATTCAAATTTTCACCAAAATCGAATCTGTTTGTCTTCGTCAGACACCCAACCTGTCCACCAAGTTTCGTCCAAATCCGTCCACAACTTTTTGAGATATCCTGCTCTGTATCATTTTTGGCCCGATCTCCCAATGGTGAAGAATCACTTTTGAAATTCTAGTAGCCGGATCCGAATCCAGATCTTCACCAAAATCTAATTATTTCGTCCTCGTCACATAAGCTTCATCTCCGCCAAATTTTGTCCGAATCCGTCCCCAATCTTTTGAAATATCCTGTTCACAAATGGACAAACAGTGGTGAAAAGATAACCTCCATCCACCTTTGGTGGCGGAGGTAACAAGCATCAAAAACACAACAAAATATTACCTTCCTTAAACACACAACGTGAATATAAAATATGATCAGCAAATATGTGTAATAAGGATCAATAATAATAATAATAACAATCATAAATAACAATAAATAACAACTATTCATCCATTAAAAGGATGGAATTGTTGCTTTAAAATAACACAGGCAACAACTTCAGTGATAATGATTGAAGAATTCAAATTTATTTATTTGGTTGTTATATCAGGCCACATAGTTACTGTATGAACCAAGTCATACACATGCACACACATATATATACACACATACACACACACACATGCATACACACAAATACACACACACACACACATGCATACACACACATATATACACACACACACACACACACACACACACACACACACACACACACACATGCATACACACACATATACACACACACACACACACACACACACACACACACACACACACACACACACACACACACATGCATACACACACATATACACACACACACATGCATACACACACATATATATATATATACACACATACACACACACACATGCATACACACACACACACACACACACACACACACACACACACACACACACACACACACACACACACACACAGTGTTACAAATTAAAACCATAATAAAAATGTTTTTCAATGAACAGGATAAAGTGCGTGTTTTTCTGCACAGGTGAAAAATGTTGAAGTTTTATTGTGAATATTCGAATCATTATCATCATCAGCACCACTTGTCATACGTGCCACGTCCAGGCGAAACCCGATCTTCCAGGTTCGGTTCAGCATTCCCACATTTACGGTATCGATTGCTGCCTGAATCCTTTTACTCGGATTTCCAATATCAGTAACACTCATTCGGTCCGCCATGTCCTTTGCATAACCCCTTGGAAAAAACAATCCAGATGTCACAAAATTTGACCGTCACACCCAATCCATGGATTATTGAAGTTTTCGTTGAATAAATCACACATGTATCAAACTCCATTGTGGGGGGCCTCCATCCTGTTTGTGGGGGCCTCCATCCTGTTTGGGGGGCCTCCATCCTGTTTGGGGGGGCTGCATCCTGTTTGGGGGGCTCCATCCTGTTTGGGGGGCCTCCATCCTGTTTGGGGGACCTCCATCCTGTTTGGGGGGCCTCCATCCTGTTTGGGGGGGCTCCATCCTGTTTGGGGGGCCTCCATCCTGTTTGGGGGGCCTCCATCCTGTTTGGGGAGCTCCATCCTGTTTGGGGGCTCCATCCTGTTTGGGGGGCGTCCATCCTGTTTGGGGGGCGTCCATCCTGTTTGGGGGGCCCATCTTGTTTGGGGGGCCTCCATCCTGTTTGGGGGGCCTCCATCCTGTTTGGGGGGCTGCATCTTGTTTGGGGGGCTCCATCCTGTTTGGGGGGCCTCCATCCTGTTTGGGGGACCTCCATCCTGTTTGGGGGGCCTCCATCCTGTTTGGGGGGCTCCATCCTGTTTGGGGGGCCTCCATCCTGTTTGGGGGGCCTCCATCCTGTTTGGGGAGCTCCATCCTGTTTGGGGGCTCCATCCTGTTTGGGGGGCCTCCATCCTGTTTGGGGGGCCTCCATCCTGTTTGGGGGGCCTCCATCCTGTTTGTGGGGCCTCCATCCTGTTTGGGGGGGCCTCCATCCTGTTTGGGGGGCCTCAATCTTGTTTGGGGGGCTCCATCCTGTTTAGGGGGCCTCCATCCTGTTTGGGGGGGCTTCCCTCCTGTTTGGGGGGCTCCATCCTGTTTGGGTGGGCTCCATCCTGTTTGGGGGGCTTCCATCCTGTTTGGGGGGGCTCCCTCCTGTTTGGGGGGCCTCCATCCTGTTTGTAAATGGATTTTATTGCAGGTCATCAAATTGAGGAAGTACAAAGCTCTCCAACAGCTCCAGGTAATTGTTAGACTTGATATTGACTTCAGAAAACAAGAACGGCCAAATGACTGAATGATGTAATAGATCACATGACACGTTAACCTCTCGAATGTCGGACTCAGTCATGTCAGGCTTCATGGCGAGGGTGAGAGCGCCATATCCTGACATGTCTGTTAAACTTCTATAATGTGGAAAGTTGATTCGTCTGGGAATTGCACACGCCATTGGAATCCGCCATCTTTGTCTAGGTGTTTGAATTGCCATGTCGTCGTGGTGCTCGACTTCCTGCACCTGAACCTTGAGTGCATACAGCCGCAGTCACGTGTGCAGCACTTGGTGTACCTTTGAGTGCGGTAGATGCAGCTGCAGGGTGGCACTCCAAATGGACCTATGGGGAATGTGCTTGAACTACCCATCGATTGGTTCAATATCCTTGCCACTTGTGATTAGTCGGTCGGTATATGTCCACCTGCATTACAGGATCCCCATACATTTGTGCAACTCACAAATCGGTTTTACCTCCATGGTGACTGACTTCATCATCGAGCTTCGTTTAACCAATACAGGTGATTTAATCTTGATAAACCAGGAAACACACCAGTTTTTGTTGTGGGGATGCAGTCAATGTGATAAATCAATGTGATAATTATAGTGATTGTCACAGGAGAAACATGAAAAGGTAAAAAGGGCAACCACAAAGACCAATCAGAGATTGCAGACCTCCAACCACAAAGACCAATCAGAGATTGCAGACCCTCCAACCACAAAGACCAATCAGAAATTGTAGACCCTCCAACCACAAAGACCAATCAGAGATTGCAGACCCTCCAAACACAAAGACCAATCAGAGATTGCCGATCCTCCAACCACAAAGACCAATCAGAGCTTGCAGATCCTTCAACCACAAAGACCAATCAGATATTGCAGACCCTCCAACCACAAAGACCAATCAGATATTGCAGACCCTCCAACCACAAAGACCAATCAGAGATTGCAGACCCTCCAAACACAAAGACCAATCAGAGATTGCAGATCCTCCAACCACAAAGACCAATCAGAGCTTGCAGATCCTTCAACCACAAAGACCAATCAGATATTTCAGACCCTCCAACCACAAAGACCAATCAGAGATGACAGACAGGATTACAGGTTGAAAGGTGTTTTTAAAGTCAAAATGTGTGAAGGTCGAAAGGTGTAAAGGTCAAAATGTGTAAAGTTCGAAATGTGTAAAGGTCGAAAGGTGCAAAGATCGAAATGTGTAAAGGTCGAAAGGTGCAAAGATCGAAAGGTGCAAAGGTCGAAAGATGCAATTTCCAAAACCAGGTGCAATTGGAAGATGTCACGCCCCAAACCAAAACAGCAACGAATAAAGCCCCAACGATGGCAAAAAAGACAAAAGAAAAATACCAGATTAAACAAGTGAATCCTCTTGGATTGCGCTGAGGTTCGGGCATGGAATTTTCGGGCGCGAATTTACGTCACGTCGGCAGCGAGAAGGGGTTCCCCAACACGAACCAATCAGGAACTGCCACGTCACACTTATATGATCTCAGAATTCCTGTGACAGGAATTCGCGTTACACTGGCTGGAAGTCATTCGCTAGAGGCGCTTCCTCAGCGCTAATAATAACTTGTGGGGGATACCCCATTGAGGCATAATTCACTAGCACGGGACCAGGGGGTCTATTGACGGTATGGGCGTGGTGTGCGCTCAGGTGTTGGAGCCACGCCCCTTTAAGAGGATCGGGCGGAAGTCATGGGGGATATAAAACGACATGAGTTCCGGTCGGGTTTTAGTTCTGTTGAAATAAAGGAGCCTTGAACAAGTAGTCAGGTTCACTATGTTAACAAATATAATTTCGTTCAAATTTTGGGATTAGCAAACCTGTACATTTTTGGAATCTTCAGAGCATAGAGAATCTGAAAATCAATGTTGGCATTTGCACAGACACCTGCATGGCCGCCATTTTGGATTTTGAAAATGGCCGCCATAAAATACATATTTGCGCGATCTCGGCTTCTAGTCAACCAAGAGACTTAATTAAATATGCTAATCTTATGTTTTCTGGGTCAAGAAATCCAATAAAGGCCTCAAAATAGTGCTCAGGATTATAGAAAAGCAACAAACAGAGGTAATTGAAAACCATTGTCTTTATATTTGTGATATAACTGTATTACATAATACATGATATTGCAAGTCCTTTGAAGTTATAGGTATGGGTTTATAAAGCAAGAAAGCAGCCTTGTTAGTATCAGATTGAACTATAAGTCCTATACACAGGATCTACTAGGTCTATACCGTTCAGGAATATGCTTTTACAGATCTTCATCACTGTCCTGAGTGTCATTTTCGCAAAAGTGTCTACGCAAATGTAAACATTAATTTTTGGATTCCTCATCCTCTGAATATTCCAAAAATGTATAGTTTTGCTAATCTACCAAAATTTTGAACGAAAAAACATAGTGAACCTGACTAAAGGTAGAAGTGTTTCACCCTCTCGTTGGCCGCAACTCCTACATTGGTGACCCCGTCTTGCTCTTGAACGTTTTCGGAACTTCAAACGAACATGGCGACATGCGCAGTTTCGATCAAACTGCCGGAGTTTTGGGAACGACAGGCGGCCGTTTGGTTCGCACAAGCTGATGCCCAAATCGCCATTCGGAGCATTTCTGCTGACGACACTAAGTATTATTATGTCGTATCTGCGCTCTGCGGCTCCACTGCGACCAGGGTGGTGAGCCTTCTCCAGGATCCTCTGGAGGGCGGAAAGTACGAGACGCTAAAGGCCCTGCTGCTTGATACCTTCGGGCTCACTGAGGCCGAGCGTGCCCGTCAGCTACTTTCTCCACCCAGGCTGGGTGACTTCAAGCCGTCAGACCTGATGGACCACATGTCTCTCCTGGGCAGCCACCGGCCATGTTTTCTCTTCAAGGAGCTGTTCCTGCAGCAGCTGCCAGGACAGGTACTGTCAGCCTTGGCCAACTCGTCCCGTAACTATTTCCGTGCCCTGGCCAGGGAAGCAGACAAGTATTTCTCCGCCAGACAGCAATGTAGTACGGCTGCATGGGACCCCGGCCCCGTCGAGCCTGCACCGCTGGAGGACACCGTCGCGGCCGCCATTATGGCCCAGCGGTGGAAGGCCCCAGGCTTGTACTTTTACCATGCAAGGTTTTGGCCCAAGGCCAAGTCATGCCGGCCACCCTGCAGCTTCAGCGAGTCGGGAAACGGGGTGGCCGGCGCTCGTTAACTGCCATGAGCATCGGCCGTTCGGGCAGTTTGTTGTTCATTTCGGACACCGACTCCGGAGGTCGTTTCCTCTGTGATACAGGTGCCCAGGTGAGCATTCTGCCTGCGTCGGCAATGGACCGGGAGGCCGGGAGTCATGGCCCCACCCTGGAAGCCGCCAACGGCAGTGCCATTCAGACTTTTGGTAAACGAAACATGGCACTGTGTTTTGGCGGGCAGCGGTTCACATGGGATTTTGTCACGGCGAGGGTGTCCACCCCCTTGTTGGGCACTGATTTCCTCTGCGCCAACGGCCTATTGGTGGATGTTAAAAATCGGCGGCTCATTAATGCGGAGACATTCAGTTCACCTTCATGCTCGCTGAGCGGGTCTGCCTCGACGAGGCTTGCTTGCATGCTCGCGACCTCTGATGAGTTCGCCTGCCCCTCACCGAGTTCCCGGCCCTTACACGGTCCACCTTTTCGGCCGTTGTCGTCAGACACGGGGTGGAGCATCACATTCCGACCACTGGCCCACCTGTCTACGCCCGGGCCTGACGCCTCGACCCGGGGAAACTCGCTGTTGCTAAGGCGGAGTTCGACACATTGGAGTGTCTTGGCATTGTGCGACGGTCCGACAGCCCGTGGGCCTCGCCTCTCCACATTGCGCCAAAGCCGGGTGGCGGTTGGCGTCCATGCGGGGATTACTGCCGCCTTAATGACGCCACTACCCCCGACCGCTACCCAATCCCGCACATCCAGGATTTTTCTGCCCGCTTGGCCGGTAAAGTTTTTTTTTCTAAGGTGGACCTCGTTCATGGTTACCACCAGGTCCCCGTCCGGCCGCAGGACATTCCGAAGACCGCGGTGATTACACCGTTTGGGCTTTTCAAATTCCTCCGCATGCCTTTTGGGCTCAAGAACGCGGCCCAGGCTTTCCAGCGCCTGATGGACAGCGTGTTGCAGGATTTGCCGTTTCTGTTTGTCTACCTGGACGATATTCTCATCGCCAGCGCTTCCAGGACGGAGCACATGCTTCACCTCCGAGGGCTCTTTGAACACCTCAGTCAGCACGGCCTTATCATTAACCCGGCAAAGTGCTTGTTTGGGGTGGCCTCAATTGACTTTCTTGGCCACTGCATCACGAGGGAGGGGGCCGTCCCACTGCCGTCTAAAGTAGAGGCTGTGAAGGGTTTTCCGCGCCTCCTCACCATCAGAGCCCTGCAGGAGTTTTTGGGCATGGTGAACTTTTACCATCGTTTCGTGCCCCGTGCGGCCCAGCTCATGTGGCCCCTTTATGAGGCCCTCAAGGGCAAGCCCACCAAATGCGCCAATGACTGGACCGAGGAGATGGCCAAGGCTTTCATGGATGCTAAACTGGCCCTCGCCAGCGCAACCATGCTGGCGCATCCGTCGCCCGATGCACCGATTGCTCTCACCACGGACACTTCGGACTACGCGTTTGGCACCGTGCACGAGCAGTGGGTCAATGGGGCCTGGCAGCCGCTTGCTGTTTTTTAGCCGGCAGCTCCGCCCTAACGAAGGAAATTACAGTACTTTCGATCGTGAGCTCCTAGGCCTCTACCTAGCTGTCCGACACTTCCGTTACCTGATGGAAGCCTGCCCATTCATGGCGTTTGTGGACCACAAGCCCCTAGTATTTGCCATGGCCAAGGTCTCGGAACCATGGTCTGCCCGTCAACAACGCCAGCTCTCCTTTGTTTCCGAGTTCACGACGGACATCCAACATGTTGCTGGGAAGGATAACACGGTCGCCGATTGTCTCTCCCGGTCCATAGCTGGCGCGGTTCACCTTGGCATCGACTACGCCCGCAAGTCGGCCGATCAGATCTCCGACCCGGATGTCCAGGCCTGCAGGGCGGCGATCACGGGGCTTTGACTGTCTGATGTGCCATTCAGGGACACTGGCACCACGCTACTGTGCGACGTTTTTTTGGGACAGCCTCGCCCCGTCGTACCCACCAGCTGGAGACGGCTGGTGTTCGATGCCGTCCACAGTCTTTCTCACCCGGGCAGGAAGGCATCGCAAAAGTTGGTGGCGGTGAAGTTAGTTTGGCACGGGCTCAGGAAGGATGTGCACGACTGGGCCAACACCTGCGGCAAGTGCCAACACTCGAAGGTGCATCGCCATACCCAGGCCCCGTTGGCGCCATTCTCAGTGCCGAAGCGACGGTTTGACCATGTTAACGTGGTTTGGTTTGAGACATGAGTTCCGGTCGGGTTTTAGTTCTGTGGAAATAAAGGAGCCTTGAACAAGTCAAGAAGTGGTTTACCCTCTCGTTGTCCGCAACTCCTCCAAACTGATATATAGTGACAACAAGGAGAGAGACAAAAGAGCAGGAAATATAAAGAAAATAGTTGGACTGATTGGGGATAGACAAAGAAGGATCATTGGAATGGCTAAGAAGAGATCAGCTCAACTGGGACGGCGAATTATAATAAATGCCCAAGACCAAGGACACCTCACCAATGGATTAAAAAAGATGGTGGGGCTGAGCCAGACGGACAAGTGTAGATTCTGCAAGACAGAAACAGGAAGCACGAGTCACCTCCTATCAGGATGTAAAAAAAAACTCATGTCAGAGCAGCTGTGCACACAAAAACACAACAAGGTAAGTAGAGTAATCCACTGGCACATCTGCAGAAATTTCAATATCCCAGTTCCACAAAACTCGTGTCAAAATGAACCAAAAGCAATCATTGAAAACAAGGGCATGATGCTCATGTAAGAGGTGATGATCCCATCGTGTGTGAACATAGAAAACAAAGCATTGCATCTGGACATTGTACTCACGAACAAAAAGGCAAAGACAGCATCGCTGATTGAGATATCGGTACCCAGCGATTTTGGCCTAAACAACGAAGAAATCAAGAAAATGACCAAAAAGCAGAACAAGAGAATGGGGTCAAGAGGAGCTAACCCAAATTATGGAGATGACCAATTATGATGATTATGGAATTATAGTAAGATGACCAACAACACACACACACACACACATGTATATATATATTGGTACGGATCTCGGTTTCCGCACTCCCCTTACCGAGGGGGGTTTAATCCCCTCGTCTTTTAAGCTGGCCGTCCGAGTCCTGGAACTATCTCGCTCCTTTGCGGGATGAGATTGGCCAGGGTGATTGGTCAAGGATTTCCCAAATACCTTCACCAATCTCTCCGCAAAGCAGGGAAATGAGTCCCTGCTCGAACCGCAGATAAGATGGAAGATTGCCGAGCGGTTTAGCAATCCGCAGCTCGAGCCATTAACAAAGGACTAACCCGACTCTGAGCGTTTGGCCAAAATCGCGCCACAGGTATTCAATCAGGGAAAAGACTAAAGCGACCGGATGAGAGGAAAACCCAAAGAACAAGAAGGAACAGGTGTAATTTATTAATTATATACAAAACCAAAACCAAGGAAGAAATGAAAGGTAGGACTGTACAGGAAGAGGAAGAAGCAGATACACAGGGCAAGCCTTAAAACAGTCTTTTATTATAACCCTGGACAAACAAACAGAATTACACAACAGGGAATGGCAGGAAGGAATGGCTGGAAGGAAAAGAAGGTCCAGGCAGACGGTAGGGCGTTGAGGTCCGGCTCCAGGAGTGGACTCGCGTCGTGGCGGGAAACCCTGGCAGGCAGCGAGTGGGTATCGTGGACCGCGAGCGGACGTTGCATATATCGGGGAAACTGGGATACGGCGTACGTAATATGTGGCTCGTGCCAACGCTCTCTCTCTCTCCCTCGAACAACGTTCGTATCATCAACGGTCCCCTGCGCAGTCCGTTACCATCAGCAGTTCGTGGCGCAGCTCGTACCAAAAGCAGTCCGTGGCGCACTCTCAGCTCCGCTCCAGCTTATCGACCCGAACTCCTTCTCACCTCATCTGATCTCCTTCTCACCTCATCTGTTCTCCTTCTCACCTCATCTGATCTCCTTCTCACCTCATCTGTTCTCCTTCTCACCTCATCTGTTCAAGCAGTCCCTCGCAGCCGCTTTTATTGTCCGTTGTTGTATCAAGCCGCCGGCTCCGATGACACGCCTACCGGTCGGCTCACCATGGCGCTGGTTGGCCGGCAAGGGCTCGCTGGCTCCACCTCTGATGATGAGTTCATGTGCCACACCTTGTTCTTGTGGTTCCGCCCCCTTTTTCCTCGGCTTGAGACCGCGTGCATAATGGCGGCTTGGTGCCAGTAAACAGCCCAAGGCAAACGGCAGCGAACGCTATCCTAATGTTACTGTACTTTGAAGAGCGGAGATGATCGGGGAAATTGAAAGGGGCCTATCTTATTTGATTAATGCAATGCAGATTCAACTATTGGGAACAGATCCTTAACTGAAACACATTATAATGAAATAACTACAGAGAGGTCCTATGGTTCTCTACGTGTTGTACATGGACTAACTAGGGTGCGATCTTTAATAAAGCCAATTGATGGGGATATTTACAGGGGATCATTTATAAGGGAAACATTTACTAAAATTTACTAGTGAAGGTTCTAAAAACCGTAACACAGCACCCGTCTTTCCTCTAGGGCCGTCCCGGCCCGAAATAACTTTACTTAATGTGACACTCAAGTGTAGTAACCCTCTACTATTAACCTTACCCTTGAGTGCGACAGTTTTAAAACAACTAAGTACATCCTGCCTGCTACGTTGCATCCTACCTAACAGACTCACTTAGACTTCCGGCTTCCGGTCCCTCGAGCGACGAGGCTTGCTTCGATCTCTCCACGGCATCAAAGTTTGAGTGTTTTCCCGTTCGTGTCTTTGTCAAATTTCCGCTGGGTATTTTGTTGTGTATGTGTTATTGTGTGTTTCTATTTGGTTTTGGTTTTGAAGTTGTTGCAAATTTGTGTGTATTAGTCGTGTTTTTGTTCGCGCCTCATGCGCGGCCTGGTCTCTCCGGGCTCCCTCCCCCCCCCCTCCCCCCGTCAGTGTTTTGTGAATATGGGTTCTTTCCTTCATAGTATTTGCTTGTTTCTTTGATTTTCTTTTCTCCTCCCTACCTCTCACGAACATATTACCCTTTGTCCAGCGTTTTGAAAACAGAACAAACAAATAAACAAAAATAAATAAATAATAATTCTATATTAATTCTTTCCCTCCTCCCGGACATGTGCTTGTTCGCTCTCCCCCGCGTCTCGACTTCTGCCCCGCCCCCTATATCTCGTTTTTCTTCCACCTCTGCTCCTGCTTTCTCAAATCCACGTTCTCACTTAGAGACTTTTCCCAGATTGTTTTTCATGGTTTTGTTTAAATATTATTAAAATATCTCTAAACCGCAGCCGTGATGCTGACGCCGCCCCCCCTCCCCCCCCCCCAGAATTTCCATGTTTTAAACGTTTCCCAGTGTATACCCCAGATTAGAATAGGTACACCATATCCCTGTGTGTCGTAAGAGACGACGAAGAGGGTTGGCGTCAGGAAGGGCATCCGGCGATAAAAAAAAAAACATTGCCTCAAAAAGAGAACCATGACAATTACAACTACATATGGGCAGGGTACAGCCTGAAGTGGAGATCGGTTTCTGAGGTTTGGGACATGGAATGTAGGGACAATGACAGGGAGATCAGGAGAAGTGGTGGAAGTATTGGTCAGAAGAAGAGTGGACATATGTTGTGTGCAAGAGATGAGATGGAAGGGAAGTGGTGTGAGAATGGTGAAGGGTAGGCAGGGACAGAAATACAAGTTTATGTGGCAAGGGTGCCTGGAGGGTGTGAATGGTGTTGGTGTCCTGTTTTCTGAGGAGGTTGTAGACAGTGTGGTGAGTGTGACTAGAGTGAGTGATAGGTTGATGATGGTGAAAATGAGGATTGGAAAGCTCTTGGTGAACGTCATCTCGGGATATGCTCCGCAGGTTGGTCGAAGCGATGAAGAGAAGGACAAGTTCTGGTGTGCGATAGAGAAACTGATGGAAAACGTGAAAGATGAGGAAGTTGTTGTGGTAGGAGGAGACCGAAATGGACATGTGGGAAGGAGTATGGATAGTTTTGAGGGAGTTCATGGGGGTTACGGATATGGTGTGAGAAATGGAGAAGGTGAAAGGATTTTGGAGTTTGCTGATGGAGCTGATTTGTTGATTTGTAACACTCAGTTCCAGAAAGAGGATAATAAGCTTGTTACATACATGTCAGGTGGGTCGACGACAACCGTTGACGACCTGATGGTGCGTAGGCGAGATAGGGGGCACCTCCGGGACACAAAGGTGATCCCGGGGGAGGAGGCTGTTTCACAGCACCACTTGGTTGTCTGCGACATAAGGGTGAAAGGTGCGAGGAGAGCTCGGCGGGTGAAGTACCAACCGAGAATGAAGGTGTGGAGGTTGAAAGAGGTGACAGTAAGGGAGGCATTAAAAGAGAGGCTGAGTAGGGTCGAGGATGATGTGGTTGAGCTTGAAAGTGGTTGGATGTCAATGAAAGCTAGTCTGTTGGGAGCCATTGGTGAGGTATGTGGATGGACAAAAGGACCACCGAGGCACTCGGAAACATGGTGGTGGGATGATGAAGTTGGAAAGGGGATTGACGAGAAGAGGAAGAAGTTCAAGGAGTGGCAGAAGGCGAAGGGTACGGGAGCAGAAACAGCAGAGCATGAAAGTTATAAGGCAGCCAGGAAGGCTGCAAAGAAAGAGGTAGCAAAGGCGCAGGAGGCATGTTGGAAAATGTTCGGAGAACGCTTGGATTCGGAAGAGGGTCAGAAAGCAGTATTCAGGATTGCAAAGCAGATAGCGAAAGAGAGGTGTGATGTGATGGGGGTGAGTTGCTTGAAGGATGAAGTGGGACAAATCGTTGTCGACCCAGATGGAATTAAAGGAAGATGGAAAAGATACATGGAAATGCTTTTGAATACAGAGAATGAATGGGATGGCAACATAGAGAGTAACCCAGTTTTAGGACCGGCAGAGAAGATAACTGAGAAGGAAGTTGAGGAAGCGATAAAAGCAATGAAGGGTAGAAAAGCGGGACGGCCGACGGGAGTTGTGGGAGATATGTTGAAGGCAGCAGGAAGTTGGGGTGTGAAGAGAATGACAGATCTGTAATCTGGTGGTGAAAGAAGGCCGCATTCCAGTGGTTTGGGAACAGAGTACCCTCGTCCCTCTATACAAGGGGAAAGGTGACCCTCTGGAGTGTGGCTCGTACCGAGCGATAAAGTTATTGGAGCATGGAATGAAGGTATTGGAAAGGGTGTTGGAGAGGAGGATAAGGAAGAAAGTGAAGATCGACGAAATGCAGTTTGGATTTATGCCAGGATGAGGAACGACAGACGCGCTTTTCATTGTGAGGCATTTGCAGGAGAAGTACATGGAGAAGAGGAAGAAGTTGTTTCTTGGGTTTGTTGATCTGGAGAAAGCATTCGATAGGGTTCCACGCAAAGTATTGACATGGGCATTGAGGAAGTTTAGGAGTGGAGGAATGGTTGATCAGAGTAGTGATGGCAATGTACAAAAGAGCGCGCACAGCTGTAAGGACGAAGGACGGGAACAGTGGTGAGTTTGAGGTGAAGGTGGGAGTGCATCAGGGGTCGGTACTAAGTCCACTACTATTTGTAGCTGTGATGGAGGTGCTGGCTCAGAACGTAAAGGAGGGTTCACCGTGGGAGTTGTTGTATGCAGATGATCTGGTGTTGATTGCGGAAAGTATGGATGGACTGAAGTAAAAGATGAACAAGTGGAAGGAATGTATGGAGACAAAAGATCTGAAGGTGAATATTGGAAAGACGAAGGTGATGGCAAGTGGTAAAGCATGTGATGAGGTGGTAAGAACTGGGAAGTGGCCCTGTGCTGTGTGTAGGAAGGGTGTCGGAGTGAACTCCATTCAATGTACAATGTGCGCTGAGTGGGTTCATCAAAAATGTCGTGGTCTGAGAGGGTCATTAACCAGTTTGGCAGCTACATTCAAATGTAAGGTGCGCACAGAGGGAGCTGCAGATGGAGGAAATGTTGAGTTGGATCTTGGAGACGGCGTGAAGCTGGAAGGTGTGAAAACATTTTGCTACCTCGGAGACATGCTGAATGGAGAAGGTGGATCAGACTCAGCAACGTTTGCTCGAGTGAGATGTGCATGGAAGAAGTTTCGGGAACTGAGTGGCGTGCTGATGATGAGGAGAGTGTCGTTGAAGCTGAAGGGAAAGGTGTATGCTGCATGTGTGAGAAGTGTTATGATTTATGGGAGCGAGACATGGGTAATGAACATAGAGCAGCAACGAAGGTTGGAAAGGGTGGAAATGCGAATGGTTCGACGGATGTGCGGAGTATCGTTGAGAGAGAGGAAGACAAATGATGTATTGCGAAAGATGATGGGAATAGAGCCTGTGATTGATGCTGTGAAGAGGAACAGGTTGAGATGGTTTGGTCATGTGTTGAGGAAGGATGAAAGTGACTGGTTGAGAAGAGTGATGGAAATGAATGTAGAAGGAAGTAGAGGATGGGGAAAACCGAGAAAGACTTGGCTAAAGATGGTGGAAGAAGAAATGCGGGCAAGGGGGTTAACAAGGAGAGATGCAGAAAATAGGGCAAAATGGAGAGGATTGTCATGGGGACCGCAAGGCTAACCCCCGCTCTAGTAGGGAAAATGGCCTTTAAAATGCATGTTGTTGTTGTTGTTGTTGTTGTTGTTGTTGTTGTCTTAGACTGCCCTCAAGAGGTTTGGGAGGGAATAGCAGGGGGCCAATACTCAGTATTCTAATTTCGAAGGTGGGGATATTTGGGTGCCCCTAATCATTGCCACGACAAGTACACCCTTTGCTCTAATAGGTGGTATTGCCCCCTTTGGCAGAAACAACCTCAAGTCGGCGTTTCTTATAACTGTCTACTAGTCTCTGACATCGACTGGGAGAAATTTTTTCCCACTCCTCCATGCAGAATTCTTTCAGCTGTGCGATGTTTGAGGGGTTTCTTGCATGCACAGCTCGTTTCAAATCCCCCCACAACATCTCGATGGGATTTAGATCCAGGCTTTGACTTGGCCATTCCAGAACCCTCCATTTCTTTCTGTTCAGCCATTGCTTGGTGGATTTACTGGTATGTTTAGGGTCATTGTCATGTTGCAAGGTCCACCTTCAGTTGAGCTTCAACTTCCCGACAGATGGCCTCACATTATCCTCAAGCACCCTCTGGTACAATGAAGAATTCATAGTGGATTCTATGATGGTGAGCTGCCCAGGCCCTGCTGCAGCAAAGCTGCCCGAAACCATAATATTTCCACCACCATTCTTTACAGTTGGTATCAGGTTCTTGTGGTCAAATGCTGTCTTTGGTTTTCGCCAAACATGACTTCTGGTACTGTGGCCAAATTGCTCTACCTTTGACTCATCTGTCCAGAGCACATTGTTCCAGAAGTGCTGTTCTTTGCCTCGGTGTTTAATGGCAAACTTTAGTCTTGCCCTGATGTTCTTTCTGGACAGCAAAGGTTTCCTCCTTGCACACCTCCCATGTAGATCAAATTTGTGCAGCCTCTTTCTCATGGTGGACTCGTGCACTTTGACATCAACAGTGGCAAGAGCTACCTGTAGGTCCCGTGATGACATTCTGATGTTCTTAGAGACTTCTTTCAGCATCTTGCGGTCTGCTCTCGGGCTGAACTTGCTGGGGTGGCCTGGCCTGAACAAATTGGCAGTTGTTTGGAATCTTCTCCACTTGCAGATGATCTTCCGGACAGTCGAATGATTGATTTCAAATTGTTTGGAGATCTTTATAAATCCCTTCCCAGACTCGTAGGCATCTACAGTATAACCTTCTTTCAGAAGGCCTCAGAGAGCTCTTTTGATCTAGGGGTGTACTTACGTTTTCACGTGACTGTATATAAGAGAGCTGTTGGTCTGTTTGTGTGTCTGTGTGTCGCCATTTTTCTCAGAGATGGCTGAACGGATCTTCGTCAAATTTTCAGAGGTTCATTAGTGCGTGCTTGGGAGTGTTTTCGGCAAAACAATTTTTTTTTTTAGAAAAAACAATCGTTCGTTTTTTTGGATTAAAAAAAAATATTTAAAAAAAACTCTCAATAGTGCCGAAGGCTTTTTGTTATTTAATGACAGTTATATACAAGTACACATTCGCATAAATAATTACAAAACAATCACCAGACATTTGAACATAAAAGAATTCCGACGAAGTTGTAGTAAGGCTTCTTCTTCTTCCTAATTAGCATCACCCTTAACTCAGAAACGTGATGAATGGCACATTCACTAGCAGCAGATATTCAACAAAAAGGTGATGAACCCGCTTCCACTCCCCTCCTCACCCCTCCCTCTCCTACCTCCCCCTCACCCTCCCCCCCCCCCCCCAGTGCTAGTGTGTGTATGTACATATATATATATATATATATATATATATATATATATATATATATATATATATATATACATATATATATATATATATATATGAATATATCAGTTACTATGCGATTTCATACCATCAGTGGTGAACCGCCATTAAGGTATCCCATCCAGCTTTGCTGTACCTTAATGGGAGTGATAAGTACCATCTGCCACAAGGCACATTATCTCTGGTATCCACTCATTATATGGAATCGCCTGGATGCAGCCGGGAGCAACCAATCCAAATATATCTTCAGTTCTCCAGCTTTCAATGAGCGCAAGTAATGACGTCATTGCCATGTACATACGCTCTACCTGTCAAGCTCTCAAGAGAACCCTCCGACAGAGCAGAATTTTGATCTTAGTTCAGATAGTATCTTAGTATCTGAACTAAGATCAAAAATTCCGTTCTTTGTATATCTACGTATATATATTGTCGCGCAACCGCCGAAATTAATATCTGGCGTTCGCGGATATCCGATTACGAGGCTTTAACTCCAAGGCGGAAGCTCAATAGCGGATTCCAAAATCTAATCTAAGCGCGCGGAATGGAGGGAAACAGCGCAAGTCCCCGCAGCCTTATCTATCAAATCAATTAGGAAACTGCGTTCAGGTATATACAGAAAATAATACAACGATTTATTGACGGTTCCGAGAACAAAGAAATGTGATGCTCTAAACCCCCCTATATGGAGTACTCCCACTCGACAGAGTTATTAAACAAACCACAGGGCAGACGACGAAATGAACAAAGAGGGTGTGTGTGTGTGGTGCGTTCTTAGCTTTGCTCGCTCGGGAGCGTGGCGTGGAGATAGTGCAGGCCTCGGACAGCTAGGCCCTGACACGTGGGCGGGAGGGGTCTCCACGACGCGAACCGCTCGCCAGCCCCGGTCCTCTCACACCGCAACTCTCAAACGCTTGCCCCGTCCGAAGGACCACGGTTTCTGGGGCTGTCGTCTCTGCCCGGCACTTTGGAGATCGTGAGTGGTTGGCGATGGTACGCACGAGGCCACGAATACGGCCACCAACGGGGCGAACTGTAGTGAAAATGTATCAAAGTTGAACCCAGGTGTGATGCTCACTTAAACCGCTGAGAGGCGTCTATAAGACCTCGGACGTCCGCAACTCTGGGCCACTCCTGCGACATTATACTATGACATGTAGACTTGGATGGTACGTACCCGCTCATATTCTAGGCTTGCTTGCATTGACTGATATCGATCCTTTCTATATGATGCCAAGATCCTGATACATATATTGCATGATTGTATTTTACAGGATGATGCCAGAGATCTGATTGTTATTAAACCTACCTATGGGACAAAGTTGTGGACTTGATTGATTTTCACAACACTTAATAACAATCAGTCTTGCCGTCCACTCGAGGACAAGAGGCGAACATGGTGGGGCACAAGATGATCCAGGTACCGATATTTGGTGCCGACCCACAAGCGGTGGATTCGGGCTCTGAGCTGACGCATTGGCTCAAGACACTGGATAATCAGTTCAAAGCCCAGGATGCCGTTGTCACTGATGAAACGAAACTGGACGTGCTGCAGACTAAAGTACTCCATAACGTCTACAGGAGCATCGAACAGTGTACGACGTACAATGCCGCTGTGACAGAGCTAAAACGAATTTACATTAAGAAACGGAGTGTGGTGTATTCCAGGCATCTGCTCGCAACGCGGTGTCAACAGCCTGCTGAGTCGATAGATCACTTTGCCCAAGAGCTGCGACGTCTACTTGCAGACAGTACTCAAGAGGTACGCACTCATGAGCAAGTCCAAGATGATCTTGTCTGAGATTCTTTTGTCTCTGGGATCGGCTCTTCGACTCTCAGACTAAGACTTTTGGAAACAGCGGACCTGACGTTCACGGAAGCTCTACGGCTGGCACACGTATACGCTGAGGCCCGGGAGCAATCTAACGCCTATGACCACAGACGGGTCGTTGCGGGGACTTCTCAACACGCGTGCCCGGAGAGAGCTACCGCCGAGGATATGGGAGCGGACTCGACCACACTAGCGGAACCTCTGGCCGCTCCCGAGGAGGACCCGGATTCAGGCTTGGTGGCAGCTGCGGCGGCTAGACCAAAGCCTGTACGAAACGCTACGTGTTAATTCTGCGGGAATTGACAACATCCCAGGTCTGCGTGTCCGGCTCGGGAAGCGATATGCCATTTGTGTTCGACAAAAGGACATTTTGCAAAAGTTTGCCGAAAGACTGCGCGGGGCACACGAACTCGCGCGACCTTGAATGGGCTTATCGCCGAGCCAACGGGCCGAGCACAGAGCGGGGCGCCTCACCCGGCTTTGATGAGCGGCGCTCCTCCTCGTGGGCCCCTGGCTGCGCGCTCGACCTTGGTGAGATACATCGGGCCGCCAAAACAAGTGGCGCTAACACGACCGAACGCGGAACGACCGTCCTTGACTGGTATCCGAACATCTCATGATGGCTTTGAGACTCACCGCGTGACACGAGCACCATCCGAAGGCTGCTCGTACGAACTACAAGCTCTTGCTTCAGCACGTGAAACTACAGTTGGCTTCGACCCTTCTCGCGTGACACGAGTGCCATCCCCTGGCTGCTCATACGAACTACAAGCTCCTGCTTTGGCACGGCAAACTATGCGCTTGACACGAGCGCCCTCCGGAGGCTGCTCGAATGACCGGAAAACTGTAGCCGGCATTGGATCTACACGCGAGGCACGATCATCTCGCTCGGATGGCTCAATACCTGCCGGACCTCCCGGCCTTGCTCAGGCCATTATTCCACTTATGATCGAAGGCATTTTTGCGCGGGCTTTAATCGATACGGGGTCCACAGATAGTTTTATTGATCATCGACTGGTGCGAAAACATGGATGGCCGGTCCTTGGGACAACACGACGGATCTTTATGGCCTCCCAAGGGCTTAGGCTCAGCACAAAAGGGGAATGTCGATTGAAGCTTGTGATAAAGGGACGCATGTTTCCAGATGTACATCTCATGGTCTTACCTGCTTTATGTGCTGACATTCTGTGAGGACATGATTTTCTTAAGCGACATGGACGTTTGGAAATGGAATTTGGTGGGACTGACACGCTTGCTGTGTGAGCACTCGCAGGAATGGAAATTGAGCCTCTTTCGCTGTTCCCCAACATGACCACTGACTGCACACCTGTAGCGGTAAAATCACGGCACTACTCATGAGCAGACGCGCAATTCATTGCAGAGGAAACGGCCCAGCTCTTAAAGGAAGGTATCATAGAACCTAGCCGGTCGCCGTGGCGAGCCCAGGTCTTAGTGGTGCGAAGTGAAGCGCATCGCAGACGCATGGTAATCGACTATTCACAGACGATTAATCGCTTTACACAGCTGGATGCCTACCCCCTACCGGGGATGGACGCACTGGTTCGACAGGTGGCCCAGTACTCAGTCTACAGCACTCTCGATCTGCGTAGTGCGTATCATCAGATCCCCATCTCTAGGGCCGATCGCATCTATACCGCCTTTGAATCAGGTCAAAGGTTATACCAGTTCACCCGACTACCTTTTGGGGTGACGAATGGGGTCGCCTGTTTTCAGAGGGCTATGGACGACCTCATTACTAAGGAGAACTTGACAGATGTCTTTGTATATTTGGACAATCTTATGGTTTGTGGGCATGACCAGGGGGATCATGATGCTAATCTGAAGCGCTTCCTCGAGGTCGCGCAGAGGTATCGTCTAACCATGAATGAGGCTAAGTGTCGTTACTCCCTGCGCACGATAGATCTTCTGGGGTACACCGTGACCCACAGCTCTGTTGCTCCAGATAAGGAGCGTCTGCGACCTTTGCTCGATATGGCTCCGCCCAGCGATCGAGCTTCGCTGAAGCGTGCTCTCGGGCTGTTCGTCCATTATTCTAAGTGGGTGCAAAATTTATCCATGAAGCTCCGCCCCCTTGTGGCCTGTGACACGTTCCCCATGAGCCCAGCCGCCTTGGCTGCCTTTAGGGGCGTTAAGTCCGACATCGCTGGCGCCGCTGTGGCGACGATCGACGAGAGCAAATCTTTCATCTGAGAAAGTGATGCCTCGGATCATGCGATAGCGGCGACTCTCTCCCAGGGGAGGGGGGGGGGGCACCCTGTGGCTTTCTTTTCGCGGACTCTCACCTCCGCTGAGCGGAGGCATTCGTCTGTCGAAAAGGAAGCATACGCGATCGTCGAGTCGATTCGGCGATGACGACAGTACTTGCTCGGGCGATGCTTCCAAATCATCACGGACCAACAAAGCATGGCGTTCATGTACGACACCTTACATGCTCAATGCATTAAGATTGAGAAAATCACTCGCTGACGTATCGAACTCACCGACTTCTGCTACACCATCAAATATCGCCCGGGGAAGGATAACCTGGTCGCCGACGCCTTATCGAGGCCGGCTACGTGCGTGGGTATCATAACTTTGGAGGGTCTGCGCGCTTTGCACGACACTATGTGTCATCCTGGGGTGATGCGTTTCGCTCATTTTGTGCATCGTGGTAATCTGCCGTACTCGGTTGAGGACATCCGCCGGGTCTGCCGCGACTGCCCTGTATGTGCGGAACTCAAACCGCGTTTTTGCAACCCTCCCATGGGAACGCTGGTTAGGGCTACTAGACCATGGGAGAGATTGGCGATGGATTTCAAAGGACCGCTGCCGGTGTCGAGTAACTCTCGTTATCTGCTCACTATCGTTGATGAGTACTCGCGATTCCCTTTCGCTTTTCCGTGAGCGGATATGACGGCTGCCACAGTCATACGGTGCCTGCAGAATTTGTTTTCTATGTTTGGTTATCCAGCCTACGTGCATACCGATCGGGGTGCGGTGTTCCTGTCCCAGGAAGTGAGGTGTTTCTTGCTCCAAAATAATGTCGCTTCGAGTTACACCACTCCATGCAGACCCCAGGGGAATGGGCAGGTCGAACACTTCAATGGGATTATATGGAGGGCCGTCATGCTAAGCCTCAGGACCCTCGGCCGGGGCCTAGATAAATGAGCTTGGTCGCTACCTGCGGCGCTGAACTCGATCAGGGCTCTACTATGTACGGCCACCAACCAGACTAGTAGATGATAAATGTTGTTCCTGGGACAAACCCATTTAACATGGGAAATCCCTATCTAATGTCGTTTACCCCCCTGTCTTTTCCCATTTTAGGAAAACACCCCTATTAATCCAAAAGACTCTAAGAGCCTTTTGGCCTTTTGAACCATGAGCTTATTGGCCTTATGAGCCAATTAATCTACTTGGGCTAATACATAATGAAGATATTTTAATTGAGCTAGGGCTGAATGGTAAACCCATCTTGATGTACCAGGCTGAACACGAACAGCTTGGAACCAATCCTTCATTGAACCTCCAAATCTCCATTCACTTACATGTAAATTTTCCTCTCACCATCACTTTTCTTCATTTCCCATAAACACCTCTATTCCTGCCCCCCTTGGTCTTATGGGCCTTTTACTCTGACTATCAATGATCATTGTTGTTTAGTAGACCACTCAAACAATGATCCTATGAATATTTGTTTATGCGTAGGAAATAATTTAATTCTCCTACAACTCTCTTCACCATCTAATACATTAACAAAGTATATGTTTGAGTTTGGTTCTTTATCAAGATATTTTAACTGAGATAAAATAAAATGATAAACCTCCCTCAATGTCCTTGTCTGAGTGCCTCCAGTGCCACACACTTTTTGGTAGGCTCTGCCCACTTTTTGTTAAGCTCCGTCCACTTTTTGGTAAGCCCCGCCCACTTTTTGTTAAGACACGCCCGCTTTTTACTAAGCCCCGCCCACTTTTGCTACGCTCCACCCACTTTTGCTAAGCCCCACCCACATTGTTAAGTCCCACCCACTTTATAAACTCTTCAGCATTGTATCATTTCCAGGTAATACATTACATCATTTTCAGGGAATTTCCATCACATCATTTCCAGTTAAGACACGCACAGGTTTGCCCAGGGAATTTCCACAGGAAATGACACACCCAGCCCTTCTCATAAAAGGCACCGACCACACAGGCTTTTTCAAACACGCTTTCTGCTTCACTTGAGAATGGACTACTATGCCGAAATGGAATGGGATAAGTTTGGTATCCCTTGGAGTCCTACTACCTGTGAAGCGCTCAACCTTCAGATTGATGAACTGGACTCGAACCTTTTATCAATGGAGGTGTTTGTTTATTTATTTATTTATTTAATTATTATTTATTTAATTATTTATTTTAATTTGTTTTTTTTTTAGATGAGACTCGTGTAAGAGTTAACAAAGTTTATTTTAATATTCATAGAGCTTGATTTATACAAATAAAAATATTGTATTAAATTAATACATTGTTATTTTCTTTCACAGGAAATTGTATCTGAGATACGAAATGAAAATTCTGCTTTTAACACAACTTGGGATGAAGTTATTTTTTTGTTTGAAGACATTTTGAACAACCAAGACCCCCAGAACGAGTTCTACCTTGATGACCCAGCCAAAGAGTTATACCTTGGAGATCCACAAAATCCTGAAAAAGAGTTTTACCATGATGATACTTGTGAGTTATCAAAACAAAACCCACTGAACAAGTTCTACCTTGATGAGCCAGAATACAAGTCATACATTGGAGACCCACAAATTTCTGAAAATTGGGAAAGGGGAGTTCTCCCTGATGGTCCGCAGTTATACTATGTGAGACACATCATAGAAACCCTAAAAAATTGTGAAATGGGAATTCTCCCTGATGGTCCGCAGTTATACTATGTGAGACACATCACAGAAACCCTAAAAAATTGGGCAAGGAGAGTTCTCCCTGATGGTCCACAGTTATACTATGTGAGACACATCATAGAAACCCTAAAAAATTGGGAAACGGGAATTCTCCCTGATGGTCTGCAGTTATACTATGTGAGACACATCACAGAAACCCTAAAAAATTGGGCAAGGATAGTTCTCCCTGATGGTCCGCAGTTATACTATGTGAGACACATCATAGAAACCCTAAAAAATTGGGAAAGGGAAGTTTTCCCTGATGGTCCGCAGTTATACTATGTGAGACTTATCACGGAAACCCCCAATATTTCTGAAAATTGTGGTTCTACCTTGGAGACTTGGAAAGATGGTTATATTTTTGGAGACTCGGAATGGGGGTTTTGTTTTGATGACTCGGAATGTGATACCTATCTTGGAGGCTCAACAGGAATGTGGTTATACCTTGGGAACTTGGAAAGTTGGTTTTATTTTGGAGACTCTACCTGTGGGGTCCATCTTGGAGACTCTTTGCATTCTAAAGCAATGAACAATGTTCTTTGTTTAATGACGCTTGATTTAAGCAATATCAAGAAAGTTCGAGGAATAAAATTCGGGAAAATTCTTTCTTCCCATTTCTACTTCTTCAAACTTGAAAGCCTTGAAAGACAGAATTGGCAGGAAGAGGGAAAAAAAAAAGAAATACGTATTTAAAAAAGAAGGAAAAAAAAGATTATGTTAGGGTTAGGGTGGGATTTTGAATGTGAGGGTTAGGGATGGAGTTGGGTTAGGGATGGGGTTGGGTTAGGGTGGGATTTTGAATGTGAGGGTTACGGTTGGGGTTGGGTTAGGGATGGGGTTGGGTTAGGGTTGGGATTTTGAATGTGAGGGTTAGGGATGGGTTGGGTTTGGGATGGGGTTGGGTTAGGGATGGGGTTGGGTTGGGGTTGGGATGGGGTTGGGTTGGGATGGGGTTGGGTTGGGTTGGGGGTTGGGTTGGGGATGGGGTTGGGTTAGGGATGGGGTTGGGTTGGGTTAGGGATGGGGTTGGATTAGGGATGGGGTTGGGCTAGGGATGGGGTTTGGGTTTGGGATGGGGTTGGGTTAGGGATGGGGTTGGGTTGGGTTGGGGATGGGGTTGGGTTAGGGATGGGGTTGGGTTAGGGTTTGTATATTATTATGACTCACTCACACATACACACACACAAAAGTTAAGCCCCAACTGAAAAGTTGAGGGATTCTGTGTTTGGGGTTCACAGATCTCAAGAACGTATCCCCATTGTACACACAAAAGTTAAGCCCCAACTGAAAAGTTGAGGGATTCTGTGTTTGGGGTTCACAGATCTCAAGAACGTATCCCCATTACATTTTATTTATTTATTTATTATTTTCAAAGGTATTATCTGCTTACTTGTGTTTTTTGTAATTCTTGCAAGTAAAATGAACCCAAGATTTCTTCTCCATTTAAATCATATAATTTGTAGGTCCAAGGGACTGTATCCCTTACATCAATGATTTTAAATAATTCACGAGTCCATTTTTGTGTATAACCTTTCTCAAAATGACTTTTCCATTTGTATATTCTTACAATATCACCAACTTTAAACTTGGGCTTTCTCAAATTAATCTCCTTTTCATATTCTAATTTTGTAAATGTTTCTGATGGTTTTGATTTTGTTGATGAATGAACTGTATTATTGTAATCATCTACAATATCCTGAATTAAATATACCCATTGTTGAGAACCGAGTTGTGTGAATTTTTTATATAGTTTCTCTTTCAAAGTGCGATTAAAACGCTCAATAACAACTGCCTTTCCTTCATTAAAGGTGCTGTATAATTTAATATCCTCCCCCTTAAGAAATTTCATAAATATTTTGTTATAGAACTCTGTTCCCTCGTCAGTCCATAACTTCTTTAGTTTTCTTTTACTTTTACGAAATATTCCACTGAAAGCTAACATATGAGTATTACCCCTTTTGTTTTTCAAAGGAACAACCCAGGCAAATCTACTCCTCAAATCAATAACGGTTAAAGCATACCTGTATCCCTTATCATTATTTAGTTCGATTAAATCAGCGGTCCATATGTGGTCGGTGTATTTAGAATAAACTTTCCTTCTTTTAAACTTTGTGATTATAGGTTTATGTAATTCATTAGCCAAAAGCTCCTCAGTCTTGATAACATCATTGGAGTTTAATAGTTTTTTTGGGGGAAATAACCAAGACCAAGTTTCAATTTAGCACTTATCATTTTTTTCACAATAAACCTATCAACTTTCTCTCTCAATGTAGGATTTCGTATCAAGGACAAATTATACAACATTTCTCTGTCTGCTTCATGTTTTTCATCCAATGTAGTGGTATTCCCATAAGCAATATCATGCTTCATACACACTTCATCAACCCTATTTATAGGTCTGGACCAAGGTTTAGGATTGTCAGCCTCATCTAATCTTTTATCCAGGTTTGTTCCAGGACCACAGAAAGAATATCCAGGTAGATGTAGTTCCCCAGGAATTCCAGTTGTTGTAAATTTACTTCCTGACAGAAACTTTTGTATGTCTCCTCCACTTTTAGGAGAGATGAATTGGCACTTTTTAGAGCCACACACTTGACATATTCCTTTTTGATAAACTCTATTATTTTTAGCTTTAACATAAGAGATATTTTTAGATTTAGTTTTCTTTTTACATTTGAGACAATAACTCATATTTATTTATCAGAAAAATTCCGACAGAGTATCAAAACCTTTTTGGTTTTTAACATATACATTTCAATCTTGATTTTTAAAACATAAAGAATCATAATGTAGGATTATCCAACGTTTTGAAGTGAGTGTCTTCACTCTCTCCTCCATTTATTTACAAATAAAAACTAACTAAAGTCAATAACACCAACATCATCAACTATATTACCTTTGTCTTTTTCATGTAAATCTCCTCGCTGAACTCATCTCAAACATTTTTTAAATCATTATCTTAGTAAGAGTCGTTAATTCTTTATTTTCCTCTTCGGTGCGTTGAGATTGATTTATTTGCTGTAATACACTCAGTCTTTTACGAATCTCACTGATTTCCATCTTTTTATATTTTTCCTCCCTCTTTCTTTGCTCCCTTTCCTCCCTCTCCACCTTCTCCTTTTTCTCTCTTTCCTCCTTCTCCCTTTTCTCTCTTTCCTCCTTCTCCCTTCCATCCCTTTCCTCCTTCTCCCTTTCCTCCTTCTCCTTTTTCTCTCTTTCCTCCTTCTCCTCAACTCCTTCCTCATCCCTTGCTACCCTTGAGCTTGAGTCCCAAAGAATATTATACATATTGTTACAGACGCGGCTTTAGATGTTATATTGACCGAGCGGTGGTGTATTGAACCGCGTCCGAACAGTTACTCCCCAATTAGAACCCGATTCCACCCGACGTTGACCAGATCGCCCCACAGATATTCAATCGGGAAACCTCTAAAGCGACCGAAAGAGAATGAAAAAGAAGAAGAAGAAGAATACGGAGGAAGAACAGATTTATTATACACACACAAGCAATGGATGGAAGAAGCAGTAACACAGCGAATCGTTAACTTACACTATTCATTTTTACTTAGCCCCAAGACAACGAGCAGGACAGGACGTTCACACTTACACAGGGGATATTGCAGGCAGGTAGGGCTCGAGGTGGATTGCTTGAGAGGGAGGCAAAGTCGGGAGGCAGCAGCTCGCAATTCCTCGCGGTTTTGGCGGGAAACCCTCCGTCGCGTATCCGCTGCGGTAGACGTCACGCGCTGGTTCGGCACACCTGCTCCTCTTCTTGTGGTGGAGCCGTCTCCCTCCTTTCAGCGCGTCTCTCCAAAGCTGGTTTCCTTGCCGAGTACCTCTCCTCTTTGGCTTGGAGCATTTCGCATCTCACCGCTCCTCTTGGTGCAGCCTCTTTGCTCCTCCCAGGTCATCTCTTAAAGCAGTCCCTTACAGTCGCTTTTATCACCTCGGGCGAAATCAAGCCGCCGGCTCCGAGGGCACGCCTACCGGGTCGCTCACCGCGGTGCTGATTGGCTGTTAGGGCTGGCTCACTCCTCCCCCCTTATGACGAGGTGGAGACACGCCTTTCTTCCCCAACCCTACCTCGTGGCCAATGGTGGTTGAAGAAAACCGCCCAAAATGCGGAAGGCAATTGGAAGGGAGGTTTTGGGGAAATTGGAAGGGCCTACGCTTATTTTGTTTGATACAATGCAAAGTCAATCTAGTGGGAAACACATATTTAGCCTACATGGAATAAGGAAATACACTATTTAAAAGATATATCGTGACCTGCGTGTAAGTTTCATGGAATTAACTAGGAGGACGGCTGCGACCATTATTTACATTACGAGGATGTTACCATACTTTTGTAACGTTCACATTGTAACGTTTCCACATTCGTTACACTTCCTCCAAAATTGTTACACTTCTCAAAAACCGTTACACTTCTCAAATTCGTTACACACTTCTCAAAATCGTTACACTGCACCCTCCTTTCTTCAGGCCCGACCTCAGGCCTACTAAACTTTAACTTAGTGTGACACGTAGGTGTAATTCCCTCTACAATTAACCTGACCCTGAGTGTGACAATTTTAAAACACAAATAAGTATGTCCCCCTATTGCATTGCACCCTGTCTAACAGACTCAAGCCCACAGCTAACCGAATTACGGAATTATTCTCAAACTATACATTTACGGTGGGGAGCATTATTTACAATGACGTGATTTCTTATTTACAACGCAACCCAGGACCTGTGTTTTTCTTTTTTCTTTTTAGGGAACAAGAGAAAGAAATTCCTGTTGGGAGGGAGGAGACAGCACGCATTGCATCGATGCATCAGTACCAATACCACCAAAGCACCCAAAAGCACCCAAAAGCACCACAAAGCACCAAAAGCACCACTCGGTGCGCAGTCACCATGGTTCATAATAAACACAACAAAACAACTGGTGGTGGTCTTCTCTTTCTCTGCTGGGCCGATGTTCTTCCTGACGTCTTCTGGCTTCATGCGGCCCAGTTGGAAATAATAAAAAGCACAACTTGTGTCCATTTTTATTTAGGGCCTCAGGGGCCAACTAAGGGTGGTCCACCTGTTTGGCATAGGCGCCACCTTACCGAGATCCGCAAGCAAGATTCCCTGGCCACTATGGCCAGTCTCCAACAGAGGTGCCCTGCCCCAGAACCTGGGGTCCATCAAGTGGTACTTGGCCACAGAACAGCGGTCCATACAGTGGTACATCAACGCAATGCATGCTGGTTCTGGGAATCTCGGGCGCACAATGGCCACCTCATGCACGCTCCCCTCGGCACCCAATGGCGCACAGGTCATGTGGGAGACAAAAGAAAGACAATTGAGCGAGGGGTAAGGTCACAAGGGTACACGTCAATAAGGCAATGCAAGGTGAAATGCGTACGGAGGGCGAAGTGAGAAAGCTCGTCCCTACCGTACGTCACCCCCCCCTGTCACCTACCCTACCCTTGCCCTTGCCCTTACCCCATATGTACAAAATCTACACATTACCAATTCGTCACTACTGTCACGTCTTCCCCATATTTCCCCTATACCAAATTCGTCTCCACAATCCCTCTACTTCAAAATTTGCCATCACCAATTCATCATCAATCCTCATAAGGAGGGAGAGATGGAATTACGCACAATGTCACACCCATGTCATGATGCGTCTCACAATCCAAACATTTGCATCATAAAAAATAATCAAAACATGGCATGGTGTGGAGTACCTGTCACCTCAGGTGAGTGGATGCAGATGGTGCGAGGAGATCCTTCATCCTAACTATCCTCTAAATGACTTTAACACACTTTACACTACCCGGGGTCTCTCCCTGCCAATCCATTGGCCAACTTACACTATGGGTTCTAAAAACCAATTCCCATTGACCAAACTGTGGTGCCTCTCAATTTGGGGTCTCACTCCCCCGATTCATCTCCCGGTGCTCTCGCACAATTTCTGGGCTGCGACGTGTAGCTCTCCCAACAGGTCTACCCACCTGCACACCTCCACCACTGTAGTTGCCACCCGAGCTTACCTAGCTCCTCACCCTAACCTATCTAACTGGGGCAGGCCCCTCCTGGCTCTGTCACCCCACTCGGTGCCCTCTGGCACTGGGCTACCCGGGTCCGTCCTCCGGATCCTCGGGCCCCATCCACAACAACTACTACCGGCTCCCAGAGCCCACCTGCGGCCTCACCTGGCCGACATCCTTACAGTGGTGGAGCGCCCAATCAACTACACACACTAACAGGCTACACGCCCCGCCATTTCCACGACACTAATGCACCCATCCAAATACCATTCTGTCACCCGCACCACAGATGCCAATATCCAACCACAATTTACCTGTACCCTCTACCTAACACTTACACTACCCGCCCCGGGTATCCGTGATGGGGGTCCACTCTTCCCCCATTCACACCTTCGCACCATCCACTCCACTCCACAATTTCCACCATTCTCACTCCACGACAATCCATTCCAATACTCCAGATATTCCACACTACCATTTATTCCACACAGCCACATACACCTGTTGTTGCACACCTGTGCCCTCACACCTGGTGCCACCTGCACCCTCCTTTCTTCCTGGACCATTTGGTCAACACAACACGCAATCACCACTACTCCCTCATACACGGCTCCACACACCTGTTCAGTTGCACACCTGTGCAATCACACCTGTTCCATTCTCACCTGTTCAATCCTCACACACACGGCATCATCTCAGCTAACTACTCCCCTCTGAAACTTGCGCTTCCCAGTCGTCCCTTTAAACTATTGCGCTCCCACGTCATTATAATCCACACTAATCTACCTGCGTCCCCACTACAGGTATCAGTCACTAACTAAACTTAACGTTACCTAATGTCATCTTCGCTAGATCCCTACAATTATCCAAGCCCTCCCTGGCTCGGTTGTCATAGCCACCCCATAAACTATTGCGCATTTGCCCCCACCTTCTGTGAGGGATGACAGCGTTGCCATCCCACCACAGCGGGGCATCTCACTACCATCCCCCCAGTCCTCTGACGCTACGAGCCCCTGTCGCAAGAGGTACTGGGTCCTGCCTCGGCATCTAGAGCCGAGGCGATCCATGAGGGCGCCTGCTCGCCGGCATAAGGTCTTATCCGGTCGGCATGGACGATCCGAGGGGGGGTCCGTGGCCCCATTTTGATCTTAATGACCACGTCACAGATTTGCGACAGGACGACTCCCGGGCCTTGCCAGGGGGAGGTGAGTTTTGGGCACCTTCCCTTCCGCCTCCGGGGATTAAAGAACCAAATCTTCATCCCCGGAGCGTATTGACTCCCCTGGCTCCGGTCGTCGTACCTGCGCTTCATCTTGGCCCCCGCCAGATGGAGCTGGCGGCGGGCGAAGGCATGGACCCGCTCCATGCCTTCCTCCAGGTGACGTGCGTAACCCTCCCTCGGCGGTGTGTCCGTGGTGTCTGGCACGGGACCGCATAGCAAGTCGGCGGGAGCCCGTAACTCCCGCCCATACATAAGCAACGCTGGACTGCATGCGGTGGCCCCGTGCTGGCTAGTTCGGTAGGCCATCAACAGGTACGGGAGATGTTCGTCCCAGTCATCCTGACGGGTGGTGGTGAACAATGCCAGTTGTTGGATCAATGTTCGATTGAACCTTTCCACCATCCCGTCAGATTGTGGCCGCAAGGGCGTGGTCCTGGTTTTTCGAATTGACAGGAGTCTGCACACATCTTTTAGTAATTGGCTCTCAAAATTTCGACCCTGATCGGTGTGCAGCTCCTGTGGAATCCCGTGCCGACATACAAATCCTTCTACGAAGGCCTGTGCTACCACCCCTGCTTCTTGGTTGGGGAGGGCATAGGCCTCTGGCCACTTGGTGAAATAGTCCATTACAACGAGGATATACTTATTACCTTGGCGGGTGCGGGGCAGCGGTCCTAGAATATCCATAGCCACCCGCTCAAGGGGGGCCCCCACCTGATGTAATTGAAGGGGGGCCCTCATCCTCCGTGCTGGTCCCTTTTTGGCAGAACAGGCGTCGCATCTCCGACACCAGTCCTGTATGTCGCGCCCCATATTCACCCAATAGAACCTCCGGCGGACCCGAGATATTGTCTTTGTCCTGCCCAAATGGCCGCCGGAGCGGGTACCATGCACCTGTTGCAATATGACGTTCTTGAATTTGTCAGGGACTATCACCAGCCAGGAAGTTCTATCAGAGGGAACCTCCACCCATTTGCGATACAAGATGTTGCCTTTCAATTCCAGGGTCTGCCACTGAGCCCAATACGCCTTTGTTTGCGCCCCGAGGGGGGTGACCTCTTCCCCCTTTGGTCTTTGCCCCAATTTGACCCATTGGAACACCGGCCCCAGAACAGGATCCTCCTGCTGGGCCGTGCTCCAAGCCAACTCTCCAAATTCCTCGTCCGCGGTTAGTGGCAAAATTGGCCCTCTCACCCGGGTTGCCCGGACGACGAGAATCGGGGCGGAATCGCCCAATTGCTCCCTCTCCTCGTGTCTCACACAAAATTTACAGTTTTCCCCCAGACAAGGACGCCGAGAGAGTGCGTCCGCATTACCATGGGCCTTCCCGGCCCTATGGGCCACATCAAAATCGTACTGCTGCAACTTTTCCAACCACCTTGCAATTTGGCCCTCCGGTTCCTTGAACCGAAGGAGCCATTGCAAGGAGGAATGGTCAGTTCTAACCAAAAATTTCCGCCCGTACAGGTACGGGTGGAAATGGTTCATGGCAGCCAGCATGGCCAATAACTCTTTGCGAGTGACGCAATAATTTCGCTCGGGCCTACTTAAGGCCCGACTATAGTAACCAATCACTCTCTCCACGCCCTCCTGTGTCTGAGACAAAACTGCGCCCAATCCTTCCTGGCTCGCATCCGTGTCCAGGGTAAATGTCCCGTCACTAGTGGGGTAAGCTAGAAGGGGTGCGGATGTTAGACACCCCTTCAATTTTTGGAAGGCCTCGTGGCACTCCCGTGTCCAATTAAATCGCGTCCCCTTCTCCGTAAGCCGGTGGAGGGGATGGGCCAACTCCGCAAATTTCGCCACAAAGCGCCGGTAGTAGGAGCAGAGTCCCAAAAATCCCCGCACCTCCTTGATGGTACGTGGTGCGGGCCACTCCTCTACCGCTTTAATTTTGTCTGGGTCCGTTTTTACCCCCTCGCGGCCGATCACGTGACCTAGATAGGCCACCTCTCTTGCAAACAAAGTGCACTTACTCGGGTTCAGCTTCAACCCTGCCTGTCTGAGGCACCCGAACACCTGGTCCAAATTAGCTACTGCCTGGGGGAACGTTTTGGCATGTACTAGGACGTCATCCAGGTACACCAGGCATGATTGCCATGGCATGCTGCCGCCTAGTACATGCTCCATCAATCTTTCAAAGGTGGCGGGGGCGTTACACAAACCAAACGGCATCACAGTAAACTGATACAGTCCCTTACCTGTGGAAAATGCCGTTTTCTCCTTCCCTGCCCTATCCATCTCCACCTGCCAATACCCACTCTTGAGGTCCAAAGTCGAGAACCAATTTGAGCCCGCAACGGCATCGAGGGTGTCATCAATTCTTGGCAGGGGATATGAGTCCTTGAGTGTCACGTTGTTTAGCTGGCGATAGTCCACGCAGAACCGCGTGGTCCCATCCTTCTTTTTGACCAGCACAACAGGTGACATCCAAGGACTTCCCGAGGGCTCGATCACACCTGCGTCGAGCATTTTTTCAACCTGCTCGTCAGCTTCCGCCCTCTTGCTCCAAGGGAGCCGTCGGGCGGCCTGACGAATAGGCCGGGCCTCACCGGTGTGGATCTGATGTTTCACCAGGCCCGTACGTCCAATATCCTCGGTGGACAAGGAGAAGAGGTCCAAATGGGACCCAACCAGTTTGTGTAAGGCCTCCCTCTGGGTACCTCCCAACTCTACACTACTACGATTTACCATCTCGCAAATGGGATCGGGCCAATTCCTAGAACTTATTGAAGGCTCCCCCTGGGGCCGGCTCGGCTGGACGTTCTCGCCCCTCACTGACGCGACTTCTCTAACTGGGGTGCAGCCAGCTACCTTCGTGCCCCTTACTATAGTGCGTGGTTCTGTGCTACTATTAATTACTCGGACGGCCACCACCGGCCCGTCCGTTTTTACAAGGGTATGGCCCACGATTAAACCAGGTATGGATAGCGCTGCCTCCGGTTCGACCAGGCCGCAGGATTCCTGCCATGTCGGGCGAGCTGACCATCGGGCCGGCACGATGGCCTCGGCCCCCGGAGGGATGGTCACGGCCTCAGGAGCCTCCAGCTCCACCCTCTCGGCCGTGCTCACCCCCTCCAATGGTAGCTCTTCCACTCCCCATCGCAGGATCCCCCGACTCAAGTCGATTTTACAACCGCTGGCAGTCAACAAATCCAACCCTATTAAGCATGGGTCGCACACCTCCGCCACCCAAACCTCTATCTCTTGCTTTACCGATCCCAACTTGAGGGTCACAAAACCACGCCCTATGATCGGAGCCGTTGCCCCGGTAGCCAACTGCAAACTATGATTTTCCAGACGCTGGATTTTACCCCAGCCGTCTGCACTCGAATTAAGGACCACGGGGCTGATGATCGTGGCGCTGGCTCCCGTGTCCATCACGGCGTCTACCCCCACGCCGGCAATTTTGCACCGAATTGTCAAACTACCCGTCCCAATTCGGCCACAATGAATGACCTGTCGCGTCAACGAGGGCTTCTCCCCATCCCCTACTGCCGAACACCGCCCTGCATGCCCGGCACGTTCTAGTTTCCCGGGTCCTGGCGGGGGGGTGTCTGAGGTCGGCTAGGCCGATCTATACGGGGCGGAGTTGAGGGCATCGGTTGGCGGGAAACGTCCCGGCGCCGAGCTCGACACTCCCATGCACGGTGACCCATCCGAGCACAATTATAGCACCTCACCTGGTAAGGTGCTTGCCTCCGGTATTCCAAATTCCCCCCCCCTGTATGTCCGAATTGGGGTACTCTGTCGGGGACTACCGGGTGCCACCGCCGGGGCCGCCTGCCATGGTCCAGGTCCCGCCAGGCGCCGATCCACTAACCTCTGGACCATGCTCTCCAGGTCAGGGCCCCCTTGGGGGGCCGCCCCCCATCACGGGCCCCATCTGACGCACCGCCACTGCGTGGCGCTCGCCTCCCCGGGCCAGGGGCCTCGCTGCTTCCCAACGGGCTGCAGCGTCGGCCGCCTGACTCATGGTTTGCGGGCGCCACATGGCGAGCTGTTGCCGGAGCTCCAGATCCGGAAGGGCCTGAATAAAGTGATCCAGCGCCAGGCTTTCCTGGGAACTCGCTGCCATGTCCGCGTGTGCAATCCCGACCGCGCGGCGAATATCGTGAGCAAGTTCCCCGATGGTCTCCTGGGGCTTGCGTTTTCGCTGCGCAAGTTGGGCTTTAACAAGCTCGCTTTGCTGCTCAATGCCGAACCGATTAATTAATGCCGCACGGAGAGCTGGCAGGGTGAGAGCACCCGGTGGTAAAGCCGTCAGCACCTCCGCCGCCGCACCGCGCAGTGCCCCCACCAGGTGTACTCCACCTTCGTCCGGATTCCAACCGTTGCCTTTACACACGTACTCAAACTGCGCCAGGTACGCCCTCAAATCACTCTTGCCATCATACGGCGCGAGTGGGACCTTGTGGGCGCCCGAAGGTCGGACCCCGCGCGTCACTCCTTGCGGGATCAACGCGGGACCAACCCGTTCGGGCTCCCACGGTACGTTATTCCCGGGGGGCTCCCGCGCGTCCCCCGTCCCTCCAAACACTACCCCTCCTGGTGTCGATGCCTGGGTCGCCCCTCCGCAACCCGCTACCCACGCCATACCCCCACACCCTTGCTCACCAGCACCCCCTTCACTCCCCATAGCCAACCCTCCTTGCACACCTCCCCTGTCCATCCACTCCGGACCAGTCATACATCTTACCATTGGTCCTTCACGAACACCCGGGTCTACACCACCCCCCAAGCCGACTGAATCTCCCCTCACATCATATACATTGCCACTCACCTCCGTACTTCGTCGTCGCACCTCCTCTGCCACCTGCAAACTTTTTATTTGGTTAGTGAGCACCTCATCATGATTTGAACACAGACCTTGTACATATTCCATGACTTCCTCCTTTATCTCCCTTTTAGTTTCCCTCCGTCTCCTCTTAATTTCACTCACCCCCTCTTCCACCTCCTCTAATTTTTCCTTTACCTCCTTCATCTCCCGGTGCGCCCCCTCTATCTCTTCCTCTAACGCCACCTTAACCGTTTCGATGTGCGTCCTCACCTCTCGGTCCTTCGTCTCCATCACTTCTGTCACCTCCTCCAACTTCTTCGTCAACCCCTCATGTACCATCTGACATTCCTTTTGTGTTGCTATTAATTCGTTTTTAATGTCCTTTTGTGTCGCTTTTAAACCCCCGATGATTGCAGTGTTCTTTTCCACTTGGTCCGCTAGTTCCCTTTGTCCGACTGTCAGCTGTTCTACTCCCTTCGTCAGATCTTCTATTCCCCCTTGTAACTTAGCCGTATTATTTCTCACCTCTTTCTCCATACGCTTCTCCCCTCGCTTTACCTCCTCGCGTAGCCCCGAAACCTCCTCACTTACCCCTCGTCGTATTTCCTCCATCTCTTTTGTAGATGCCACCCTCATCTGTCCCAATTCATCCCTCTGAGCATCCAGTTTGGTTTCTACCCCGATTTTCACCTCCTCTATCTGCTCTCCCATTTGTTTGATTTCCCTGGCAGATTGTTCCCCTATTTCCCGCAATTTGTCCTCCATCCTATTTTCTAACCCCATTAACCCATTTTTCATCCCCTCTATCTGATTCTCCTGGGCAGCCATTCTGTTTTCTACCCCCGTTAACCCATTTTTCACCTCTTTTATCCCGTTGTCTAACCCCTCAAAATTATTGTCTAACTTCCCAAATTTCTTGTCTAACCCCTCACCGGTACCCCTCGCTTCGTCCCTCATTACCCCCATTTGGCCCTCTAATCGCTCACCCTGAGCATCCATCCGGTTCCCCATTAACCCCATTTGCCCCATAATTCTGCTTTCCATTTTTTCACTATCAGCCCTCCTTCTGTTTTCCATTTGTTCGCTATTCTTGTCCATAAGGGCCTTCATTTGTATAAAAAAAAGGTTCAAATCCACCAACGGCGCTGCTACGGTCGCGGCAAAATTTGGTGCCGCTACACCCACGTGCGCGAGGACGCCACTTCGCGCGTCTGATACTTCCGCAACCACATTGCTATTTTTATCCTCCTCCCTTTCCTCCACATACATTTCCCCGAAGTCCTGGGTCGATTCCACCCTGCCTATCTCTCCCACCGACATCCGATCGCCTTGATTGTCCATGGCGCGATTTCAAAATTCGGGTTTTGCTTTATAAAACAAAATAAATTTCGGCAGCTTGTAATTTTGAGCGCGTTAAGCGCGCTTCGGGTCCGATTTCGGGTCCGATCTCCCTCCTCGACACCAATTGTTACTCTAATAGTACAATTGGTGTTCCAAAATTTGGGCCTAACAAATTTAGTCCCAGGTCCGAATCCAACTCCTCGACACCAATTGTTACAGACGCGGCTTTAGATGTTATATTGACCGAGCGGTGGTGTATTTAACCGCGTCCGAACAGTTACTCCCCGATTAGAACCCGATTCCACCCGACGTTGACCAGATCGCCCCACAGATATTCAATCGGGAAACCTCTAAAGCGACCGAAAGAGAATGAAAAAGAAGAAGTAGAAGAATACGGAGGAAGAACAGATTTATTATACACACACAAGCAATGGATGGAAGAAGCAGTAACACAGCGAATCGTTAACTTACACTATTCATTTTTACTTAGCCCCAAGACAACGAGCAGGACAGGACGTTCACACTTACACAGGGGATATTGCAGGCAGGTAGGGCTCGAGGTGGATTGCTTGAGAGGGAGGCAAAGTCGGGAGGCAGCAGCTCGCAATTCCTCGCGGTTTTGGCGGGAAACCCTCCGTCGCGTATCCGCTGCGGTAGACGTCACGCGCTGGTTCGGCACACCTGCTCCTCTTCTTGTGGTGGAGCCGTCTCCCTCCTTTCAGCGCGTCTCTCCAAAGCTGGTTTCCTTGCCGAGTACCTCTCCTCTTTGGCTTGGAGCGTTTCGCATCTCACCGCTCCTCTTGGTGCAGCCTCTTTGCTCCTCCCAGGTCATCTCTTAAAGCAGTCCCTTACAGTCGCTTTTATCACCTCGGGCGAAATCAAGCCGCCGGCTCCGAGGGCACGCCTACCGGGTCGCTCACCGCGGTGCTGATTGGCTGTTAGGGCTGGCTCACTCCTCCCCCCTTATGACGAGGTGGAGACACGCCTTTCTTCCCCAACCCTACCTCGTGGCCAATGGTGGTTGAAGAAAACCGCCCAAAATGCGGAAGGCAATTGGAAGGGAGGTTTTGGGGAAATTGGAAGGGCCTACGCTTATTTTGTTTGATACAATGCAAAGTCAATCTAGTGGGAAACACATATTTAGCCTACATGGAATAAGGAAATACACTATTTAAAAGATATATCGTGACCTGCGTGTAAGTTTCATGGAATTAACTAGGAGGACGGCTGCGACCATTATTTACATTACGAGGATGTTACCATACTTTTGTAACGTTCACATTGTAACGTTTCCACATTCGTTACACTTCCTCCAAAATTGTTACACTTCTCAAAAACCGTTACACTTCTCAAATTCGTTACACACTTCTCAAAATCGTTACAATATACTCATCTGGATTTTGAGATATTCTTGTATCTATAATTATTTTTCTCATAATAGGATACCAATAAGATTTGTTGACGATTTCTAAGAGTTTTATATTTCATAACTTTGAGAAGTTCATTTTTATTTAATATTTTAAACAAGTCTCTATTTGTGGGTGTAACAATATCAGTATAAGGTCAGTTTTTAATGACAAAATTTCCATGTATATGCTCCACATCATAAGGTATGTAATACCGAGCACCCTTTTCTTGTAGGTATCCTTGAATACAAAAATTATAATTCTCTTGTAGTCTTCTTCCTGCCATTTATGTATCAGAAATATATGTGAGATTAATATTATGACAGGTAATACCACCCCATCTTCCCACTACCAAATCGGTTTGTATTCCTCGGCTTTCTATCCTTATCTCATTACCTTCCTTCTTTGTCATGCTAACCATCGCTATACTATCATATAATTTTCTTTTCTTAAAATCATGTATTTGTTGTTTACTAATTGTACTTCCACATAAATCCTTATCCTCGCCAAGCGGATAATATTCTTCTTTACGAGAATGATTCAAATCATGTAGGTCTTCTAAGTTTATTGAAAAATACCAATTATACCCGAAATCAGGCATATCATACCCCCATTTATTAATTCGCATATTAACTATATGTCCTTCTTTATAAAATTCAATTGTAAGCAGGTAGTTAAATTCAATGAGGAAAGGTGTATGGTCAGTATAACCAGGTGTTGTGGTTGTAAATTTTACTTGTTTAACAAAACGTGCTGTTTTCTTTAAATATATATATTGTGATAAATCACTGAATCTAATTAAGTCATTCGCATCTGTACGGTTTGGATAATCGATTAATTTATAAGTATTCTTCATATTAATATTTTTACTTATGCTATATTTTTGTCGTTCAGTCTGTGCCTTTGTATAATAATTTGATAAATCAATATCCTGAGAGGATTCTCCAAAGATAGAACCATCTTTTCCAACATAAGTCATTTATATTAGATTAAAAATGATATCATAAAAATTTTCATTATTGTTGAGCTGAAATAATACATGTAAACATAATTGACCACAACATTTATAATTAATTTCTTGAACTTGCAATGTTTGATAAACACCATTCTGTAAGAATTGTATTACTTCAACAGGTGGTGGCATACCATAACTATCAAAATAATATTTATCCTGACTATTATGAATACAAACCCAATGAGAACCATTCTGTGTCTAAATTCATAATAATATTCTTTGTATTCTTATTTATATGTATTAATTCATCTCTCATACAAATAACCACATTATCAATTTTTAGTTTTTTACAATACTTAGCTCGTTCTATATTTGACGTTGTATTCTTTCAAAATTGTTTAAACCATTTATCCATTTATTTATGAGAAAGACACAATCCATTACCCCGTTTAGTTAGTTTAACACCCGCTTGAGCGATAGAGGAAAGCATATCTCCAACCAACAATCTCGCTTTATCAGGTAGACTTTCAAGTTTTTGAGCAAAATCTACAATTACACCACTTCCACTAATTTGTTTCTCCAACTCCTTGTTATGTCTTTCCAATTCTTTTTGAGCTTTTAGTTGTGCCTTCCTTTCGTTAGCAGTTTTTACCGCTGCTGAAATACCACCAGTCAATGCTCCCGCCGCACTTAAACCAGCAAATAAAGGAATTAGAAACGGGAGAAATCCTCCTCTTGACTCGTCTGTTGAATATTTATTTAACATAGGTTTTGTCATTTTAATTTTAAGTGAACCAGTATCATTTAGTGTTTTTACTTGTGTGTGTGTGTGAGTAAAACATCAATTCTTACTGCTCCTTTTCTTTGAATTGTATTAACATTAATAATACAAGGCTTTTGATTTTGAATACAAGATGTTAATTTATTAAGATTGATTTGATTAACATATACCCCTACCATTTATTTATGAGAAAAAACCTATGTGATATTAATCATAACACCATTATCTGTATTAATCTGTAATTCTGTTTCTTCAAAAGCAAACAATATGTATTAACCTCTTCACTCTCCCCTCTTTCAATGTATAGAGAAGTGTCCACTTTATTAGACTTTATAGTTTCTTTTTGAGAACTCAGGTCAATTGTGTAGATTGTATAAAGTTTTTGAAACGCAACCATATCCAAAATAGGGTTATTATTACCATTACTTTCACACACCTTTTGGTAAGACTTGTAGGCTTCCGCATAATCATTTTCTTCCCAATCAATTTCCAATCTATCTCGCGGATAAAATGTTCCATCAGGAGAAACCCGAAGTAGTTTCACCTTAGCATTATCACACAGCGCATTATTCTTATTAGTACCGTCCTCTCCATCTGGTTTTTAAAAAATGAGCCAGAGGTATCGTGGCTTTCCTTGAAGAACACCTAAATTCCAAGTGGAGGTAGTGTGTTCCAGTTTAACGTGTTGACATCTTCTTTTAAGGTATGATACATTTAGCGGGGTCTTTGAGTTAAGTCTTTTATTTAACATCTCTTCCGTTTTAATATTAGGAGTATATTCACTGATATACCAACACAAATCATTAATAACAAATTTATTATTGTCGCCAAAAGCATTTTCAGCCCCAAAAAGCAACCTATTTACATTATCATTCCTTTGTAGTTGAAATCTAATTTTAAGACCATACAAAACTTTATCATAATCACAAAATCCAAATATACCTTTCAGAGGTACCGCTACGGTAAAACTATTCTCTACTTTTGTTTCATCATTATACATTGACTTCCTTTGACTATAACCAGGGTCAGCATTTGTTCCCGTTGACATATCAGGAATAAAACCTTCAACAGCTCCCTTACCCATTCTATCACTAAACGAATATAGTGTAAATTTCATCATTTCAGATGTAGCAGAGACATAATCAACCGCTTCAACCTCTTGTGTTCCAATATAGAGGCGAACACTATCAAACATTTTCCAGAAGAAATCATTTACGAGTGTAGCATTAGTGTTATTTGCAGCCTTAGTGAATTTAAATTTACACAGCAAGAAACTATCAGCGAGATTCAAGTAAGTTTGTTGATTATTTATTTCAAAACTTTTTGTTCCATTTGAATTCCAGTCTGTTCCTGTTATAGCATTTACCTTAAAATAGTCTTCCTTTTTCGTGGAGTTTGAAATGATAATTGTATCATCCAAATCATAGATACTATCAATCGCTTCCATACTTGTATTTATATAGCATTAAAATTGTTGAAACCCTGACCCAAGTATTTTAATGATTTTTTGTCATTCTTGTGAAGATAGTTGAGTTTTACCTTTTTTTATTTCTTTGATTGCTTGTAATTTATGAGACTCCTTTTGAGCATCTTTTATACTCTTTATAGCTCCCGCAACTGAGCCCACGGCAGAAGCAGTTGAACCAATTAGGTCTTTATGTTTAAGGATGGTTGAACCAATACCCATTAGAGTATCAATTATCCCATCTCCTTTATTTCTAAATTGATGTCCCACACCCCGCTATCTCTTTGGTTTATAGTATCCTCTACCAAAAAACATACCTTCACCCTTATAGTATGGTGAAAGGAATATCCCATCCCCTGTAATTATTTTATATTTTCCCAACTCGTGTTTTCTCACAATAACCATTATTTATTTATCAAAAAAAACTTCACGAAGGTGAATTCTGATGGATATAATTTCTTCATTAAAGGAGATCATACGATTATCTTGATCGGTTATCCTAAAATTTACTCTGTATATGGTTTTTCCTGACACAGGTAAATAGACAAGATTATTTGGTTCCATATTGAATTTATAACCAATCGGGGTTGAGTATGCACTGAATGAAAATATTGTATTTGTTCTTATTCCATCGTTATAAACACCATCAATCAAATCACAATGAATTAATACTGAATTTATACTGGAGGATATTTGAATGACATTATCACTGTAAGACGTCCCATTAGTTTCAATCTTTTTTGAAGAGAAACCCAATAGCTCTCTGAACGAATTTTCAATCGTGAAATCAACTTTATAATTATTTTTAAGTTTAATCGTTGATTTTGAAGTGTGTTTTTGAATATCTATTACCATATTTTTTGGTTCATCACCTTTTTCTTTCATAAGGCGAGAGACTACTGAAGATATTTGAGAAATCTCATAAGCTCCGGGTGAAACGGTTATAGTTTTATATCCACTTCCTGGATTATAACTAAACTTGTTGTTTTTCTCTGTGATATTAAAAAGGGTATTGTAAGTCTCCATTGACAACAAAGAAGCCTCATATTCTTTTGTGGGGTCAAGTTGTAATGGGTAAGGGAATGAAGCTGTGTAATCACTCATTGTGAAATTAAAACTAAGAATTGTGCTTCTCATCTTATTTAATATCTAATAAAATATCTTTGTATTGACATTTATTAATTATTTTCATATTCATCAACTGATCTAAAATGGCTGAGGATTCATTAAAACAATTGTTGTTTCCAGCCTTCTTACTACCTAACAACAATAATAGCCTATTAACTAATTGTGATGGGTCATTTGGAAGAAAACTAACACCCGAACCAAGCTTACTTAAAGCATCAATAATATGTTTCTCCTTCTCATTCTTCTTCCTTTTACCAGTAACAGAAACTCCATAATCAAGTGCATTTAGCAACTCAATATACTCTCTATCTTCCTCTCTTTCCATATCAAGTGGTTCATCAAAATATTTTGAACCGCTGAATCCGGAGTTTGTTAGAAGAAACATTAATCTTGGAGTTAATTCAACATTTGGTTGAGCAGAACTTAAGAACACCAATTTATCATTAAATATCAATAACTTTTCTTTCACAAGATAGAACTGTGCTGGTTCTTCTGTTGGAATGAAACCAGCTCTGGTTTTTGAATCCGCTGAATATTCATTGTTTTGTAGAGCTTCCACAACATAATTAGGGGGTTGATTTACCTCCTCCAGTTTCCGAAATAATCCTTCATCATCATATTCTAATTCTCCAAGTTCTTGCGCCGTCATTTGACTAAAATCTTTGAGCATTTGAAGTTTTTTCGGAGTACATTCTACCGTGGGAACTGTAGGTGAAATCGTTTGTTGAGTTTTTTAAAGTGGTTTAAAAAATTTCTCTTGTTTTCTTTCAAAGGCTTCTTCACCAGTTAGTTTCTGTCTCCATTTCTTCTTTATCTCTTCCTGTTGCTTTACAACTTTTGAAACCAACTCTTGATGTTCTTTAAACTTTCTCGCTCTTTCTTTGACATTCATTTTCTGTATTTATTTATTGAAAAATATCAGTTAGTATCTCATCTTGTTTCACAACAATATATTTATATTTTCCAATCGTGTGTTTCATATAATTTTCAAATTCTTTTTTTACTACATAACGTAGAGCAATTATCTCTCCAAAAATTATTTACATCTATTGAATATAATTAAAATAAAATAAAAGTATTAGCATTGTTTCTTATTGAGTGCCGAGGGAGTTGAAAATATGACTGACTAAGATAAATACAATTACAAAAAGAATGTCTCCCTCTTGTATAGTAGCTATCCATTACTGTTTGGTTTCTCTCATTAACACAATCATCAAAGATGACGAGGTTCTTTTTTGATTTATCTAAATCTTGAGGTGAAGGTATATCATCCGTATTATCACTGAGAATACAAGTTATGGGTTTTGGTTTCGATTTTGATTTCTGTGTATCACAAAATAATTGTATTATATCTTCAATATTATAATCATTTAGTTTGTTTTGAAGTTTAAATAAACCGATAATGTCTTCCTTTTTAAGACCCGCATTAAAACCCTGTGAGAGTAGTTGATACTCGGGTTGAAAACTTGACTTTGTAAAAATTATTAAATTATCATAATCTAAAAAATTAGGACCAAGGAGCATCTTTAAAAGTAAACAGGTTTTTCCACATCCGCTTGAACCAACTATTAGACATCTCAATGAATTTGGAATGTTTTTATGGTTATTAAATTTTATCTTATTTTCCCAAACGGGTAAAAAATCATTCATTTATATATTTGGAAAACAAGTCATCTAACTTTTTTTGAGCTATTTTAGAAACTCTATATTTTATCCTGAGTTCGGGTTTAATTTCAAAATAATTCATTATTTTATTTATATAGTATCTTGTATTAACATTTCCATGAAAATTATTTTGAATAATAAATATCATTAAACCCTTATACATTTCCTCAATACAAATAGTCTCTTCCCTTGAAAGAAATGATGTATTATCATCACAATACTTAACATTCATCTCTCTTATTAATCTTGTAAAGTAATTCATTTTTGGTTCTAATTTAAAAGAGTTATATATTTTTATATATTTTTTATTATCATTAATTAAAATTAAATCACAGAAAATACATTGTTTATATGAACCCTCATTATTAAGCCCTATTCTATCACAAGCTGGACAATTCTCTAATTTATCATATGGAGAGTCTGGAAATTCTAAATATCCTTCTATCATATTTATATAGTAAATGTTTACTTAAACTAAACGCAAGTTTATTAGCTAATAAATACAATGTTTCAAAACACAAAAGACAAATTTCAATCAATCTCTACTTCGGTGGAAGATATAGAAAAATATGTCAAAGATGTTAAATTGAACAAAGATAAATATGGGAATTTTGGGGTAAAACCAGTTATGGAAAATAACATGAGCCCCTCTATTTCATTTAAAGGAAGAGCTCTAACTATACCTGGAAAGACATCCATTAAAGTAAATCTAACAAAAGTTTCTCCTCTACTCCTGCCAATTTATTCAAAGCTTGAAAAAGTGATCGATCACGATACTTTGAAAAAGAATGATAAGACCATTAACAATACTCGTGGAGAAATTTGTATTTACTTTAATAATCCAAAGGGTGTAGATCTAAGTAAAATGAATGATGTTAATATTTCTGGTGAAATGTCATTTCGTTCTATGATAGTTAGAGATTATTTAAAGATAACTTTTGATATTAAAAATGTAGAGATTGAATCTGTTAATGAAAGAAAGTATATAGATATTGATGGGAATATTTTTCCTGCTAATTAAATATGAGTCTTTACAGCAGTGAAGATTTTACTATTTTATTGAACTCGGACGATGGTGATGATAGTATTTCATTGAACTCAGATGATAGTTATGATGCTAATAGTTTGTGCTCAAATGATAGTTATGAGAGTAGCTTTATTGATGACTCTGAGTATGATTCTGAGTATTCATGTGATAGTTATGACTCAGATGATTCTGAGTGAAAAAGTGTTTTAGTTTAAGTATAGTTTCATATACTTATTCCCGAAAGAGAGGTTCCCGAAAAAGGCCAACCCCCGCTTGCGGGGAAAAATGGCCTCTAAAGGTGGTTATATATAGTTTCATATATAAAAAGCCTGTAAAAAGGCACTTTCTTCTATAAGTGTTTTACTTTAAGCACAGTTTCATCTTTTAAAAAAGCCTCTAAAAAGGTGTTTTACTTTAAGTATAATTTTGCTATATAAATATGATCAAAGCAACGTATTGCGACGTTTGTGAACAAGAATATAAACAATACAAAAGACACCTTAAAACTAACAAACACACATTTAATCTACTTCACCTACTAGCTCCTATTCAGAAGGAAACAAAACACTGTTGTGTCTGTCATAAAAAATATCCTCAAGAAAGGCTTTAATACATCTTAAAACAAATCTACATTTATCAAATTTTATCACAACTAAAAACTCTGATGGCGCATTCAAAGGACATATTAAAATAAGAGTCTTTAACTTCAAACCTCCTGAACCAGAGTCTATAGTTGATGCTGTAGAAATAGTTAAACCTGCTGTTCAAACGTTGATTGAAAAAACACTAAAAGAAATGAAACCACTTAAATTTTATATGGGAGTAAAATTAGAAATGACAAAGGACGAAGGAGTTATAGATACACCATACATGAGAACTGAGCCACACTTTATATCTTCATATCAAGATTTTAAAACATCAGGAGTCTATGATGAACTTATTAAACAAGAGCAAGATGTGGATAATTCAATCGTAGGAAGTGGATTCAATATAGGAAAAATTATTTACATAGACATTCATATTCTTAAATCAGATCCTCTAAAAGCTTCTTCTTACATTGATTTACCTAGTGTTATCAAAAATAGAAAAGCAGTTATCAATATCAAAAATAAAGTCAATAAATGTTTTCTCTGGTCTATTCTAGCACACTTACATCCTCCACATTTTCATGATGAAAGAGTATCTCATTATAAAAAATATGAGAATACATTAAATACGAAAGATCTAAAGTTTCCTATGGCTTTAAATGATATTCCTAAATTTGAAAAGATGAATAATTTATCAGTTAATGTTTATGGTCTAACAGAAACAAACAACATTCAGGTTTTAAAGCTTTCTGACAATATTGTAAACAAACTCATATTAATCTTCTATATTTAAATTCAGAGGAAAATTCACATTATACATACATCAAAGATATTGCTAAATTAATAAAACCACAAGTATGTAAAAGAACAAATAAAATATATATTTGTTTGCGTTGTCTTAACTTCTTCCATACACAAGAAAGATTAGATAAACATTCAAATTATTGTGGTGAACATAAATCAACGGTAATCAATATGCCTAAAGAAGGCTCAAAGATCACATTCAAAGATGAAAAGAAAAAGTTCAAACATCCATTTGTTATATATGCTGATTTTGAAAGTATTCTTGAAAAAATAGATACTGCTTCTCCAGATCCAAAAGAATCATACACAAATAAATATCAAAAACATACTCCTTGCGGTTTTTGTTATTATATCAAATCATCCGTTGGTGATAAATATAACAAGTTAGAGGAGTATAGAGGCTCAAATACCCCAGAGGAGTTTGCGAAACGACTAGAAAAAGACTGTGTCCGATTAACCAAGATAATGAGAGAAACCAATAAACCAATGTCCTTGACGAGTGAACAGAAAAGGGAATTTAGAAAAAACAATGTTTGTCATATTTGTGAGGAAAAAATTGGTGAAGGTCTAAAGGTTAGAGATCATTGTCATCTCACTGGTAAATATAGAGGTCCGGCTCATCAAAGTTGTAATATTAATTATAAACTCCCCTCTTTCATTCCTGTCTTTCTTCATAACAACACTCATTATGATACGCATCTATTTATTAATGAACTTTCAAAGACATCTGGACACATTTCAGCAATTCCTAACACGGATCAGAAATACATTTCATTCACAAAAACAAATCACACATCTCCTATTACTCATATCAGATTTCTTGATACATTTAAATTCATGGCAAGTCCATTGGCTAACTTGGTTCAAAATCTAAAAGAGTTTCCATGTCTTTCAGAGTATTTTTCAGATAAAGATTTTCTAACACAAAAGGGAATTTACCCCTATGACTATATGGACTCATTTGAGAGATTCAATGAAACACAACTTCCTTCAAAAGAAAATTTCTATAACAAATTAAACAACAGTCATATATCTGATAAAGATTATGCACATGCACAAAATGTTTGGGAAAAATATAAGATCAAGAATCTTGGCGAGTATCACGATTTGTATCTCAAAACTGATGTGCTTTTATTGGCCGATGTATTTGAAGCCTTTAGATCTGTTTGTCGCACTGGATATGGATTGGATCCTGCTCACTACTACACAGCACCTAGATTGGCTTGGAGCGCGATGTTGAAAATGACAAAACAAGCTTTGGATTTGATAACCGATGTCGATATGCTTTTGATGATTGAAAAGGCAAAAAGAGGTGGAATTTCACAAGTCTGCTCGAGTAGATACGCAGAGCAAATTACAAATATCTTCCAAATAATGATTCAACGAAAAAGAGTTCTTACTTGATGTACTATGACGCGAACAACCTGTATGGCTGGGCAATGTCTCAGGCTCTTCCTTATGGAAAACTTAGAAGGGTAAAGGAAAAAGACTACAAAAAGGTTTTACAAGATGTATGTATCTCTACACAAAAAGAATTGGATGATTCAAAGGTTGGTTATTATTTTGAGGTCGATTTAAAATATCCTGAAGAACTTCATATCAAACATAAAGATCTTCCATTTACTTGTGAGAAAGAAAGTCCAAAGAAAGAATGGTTGAGTGATTACCAACAATCGTTTGATATAGGTGAATCAACAGAAAAATTACTTACTACATTATATAACAAGAAAAATTATGTTCTACACCAAAGAAATTTGCGACAATATTTATCAAAAGGTCTAAGAGTAGAGAAGATCCACAGGGTTCTAAAGTTCAATCAAAGTCATTGGCTAAAGGAGTACATTGATTTGAATACACAAAGAAGAACAGAGTCAAAAACAGATTTTGAGAAAGACTTTTATAAATTGATGAATAATGCGGTCTTTGGTAAGACCATGGAGAACGTGAGGAAAAGACAAAATATCAGACTAGCAACATCCTGGGAACAAGCATCAAAATTAATTAGTAGACCGAGTTTTACTCGAGCTGAGGTCTTTACTGAGAACTTTTGTGCGATCCATTTGATTAAAGAGAGTATTGAAATGGACAAACCTATTTATATTGGAACATCAATTCTTGATTTATCAAAGTCATTAATGTATGATTACTTTTATAATAACTTGAGGAAGAAATATCAAAATGATGTTAATCTACTTTATATGGATACAGATAGTTTTATTTTGAAAATTAATACTGATGATGTTTATTCAGACATGAAAAAGGACATTAATATCTATGATACAAGTAATTACAGTCCAGAGAGTGAGTTGTTCTCTTCTAAAAATAAAAAGGTGATTGGAAAGTTCAAGGATGAATTAGGAGGATATGTTATGAGTGAATTTGTGGGATTGAGGTCAAAGGCTTATGCTTATAAATACATTGTGAATAACGTTGAAAAGACTGATAAGTAGTTAAAAGGTGTAAAGAAAAATGTTATTAAAGAAACAATAAACTTTAAGGATTATTCTAACTGTTTAACAACAAAGAAAGAAGAGTTTAGAAAGATTAATGGAATAAGAAGTTATAAACATCAATTATATACAGAAGAGATAAATAAGAAAGCATTGGGGGCTTTTGATGATAAGAGGTTTATTTTAGAAAATGGAATTGATTGTCTGTCTCCCTTATGGTTATATAAGTATATAAGTGATAAGTTAAAAAGGGGGTTAGGGATTTTAACAGGCGACCGCCGCCTTTTTTTACTATTATATAAATGATAGAACCAAGTATCAACCAGACTAAAGAGTGGAGGTGTAATCAACCTTGGTATATAAATGGAAAACATAATGAATGTGAAAAATATCAAATAAGACTTATTGAAAAGGCAACTGGTAAAAAAGTTCACAAAACAAATAAGAGAATTAATTTAAATACCGGTGAGTTGGGTAAAAAAGATGGAAATATTTTTGAGTGGACAGAAAACTTTGATGGTTGTCAGGAAAATATATACTTTAATTTTAAAATGGTGTGTGGCACAGGAGGCGCTCAGACAAGGACATTGAGGGAGGTTTATCATTTTATTTTTATCTCAGTTAAAATATCTTGATAAAGAACCAAACTCAAACATATACTTTGTTAATGTATTAGATGGTGAAGAGAGTTGTAGGAGAATTAAATTATTTCCTACGCATAAACAAATATTTATAGGATCATTGTTTCAGTGGTCTACTAAACAACAATGATCATTGATAGTAAGAGTAAAAGGCCCATAAGACCAAGGGGGGCAGGAATAGAGGTGTTTATGGGAAATGAAGAAAAGTGATGGTGAGAGGAAAATTTACATGTAAGTGAATGGAGATTTGGATGTTCAATGAAGGATTGGTTCCAAGCTGTTCGTGTTCAGCCTGGTACATCAAGATGGGTTTTCCATTCAGCCCTAGCTCAATTAAAATATCTTCATTATGTATTAGCCCAAGTAGATTAATTGGCTCATAAGGCCAATAAGCTCATGGTTCAAAAGGCCAAAAGGCTCATGGAGTCTTTTGGATTAATAGGGGTGTTTTCCAAAAGTGGGAAAAGACAGGGGGGTAAACGACATTAGATAGGGATTTCCCATGTTAAATGGGTTTGTCCCAGGAACAACATTTATCATCTACTCAGACTCCTCACGAAAGACTGTTCCACCACCCTAGAAGCTCAGGTAGTATCCGATCTTTACCCAGTTGGCTCGCTGAGCCGGGGCCGGCCTATCTCAAATGTGCGGTTCACACAAGCAAGTACGATCCCTTAGTCACTAAGGGTGTACTTACTTTTTCACATGACTGTACATCGGTGGATCCTCCCCCATTCACTCACACAAACCCGAATACTCAATCACACACATTTCAATAATAAAAACACTCATTCCAACCTCCCTGCAAGACCATGGCTTAAATGTCATTACACACATGTGATGCTCAATTAGGCAGCGGGGAGGTAAGGTACAAGCAAGATGGTGGGGGTGCTTCAGGCTGTGGTGCCCGCATTCCCAAAAACAAGTGCCCAACTTGCGACCTCTTCACAACCCCCCCCCCTTCAATTCTCGCCCCATGGCAGCCAAACAGCTCCTTAGATGTCATCCCGCCGGGAAGGTCTCCACACCAGGATCCTTCGGCCTCAGGCTCTCATAGCCTCAGGGTCGCCAGGGGTCTCCATACCTCGAGGAACCCAACCAGACCTACCGCCGACTGGTTTCCAATTTCCAGACACCACCGGCTGCCAGGGGTAGATTACCTCAGGGGGCCCGCAGTCACCGCTCCTCCAGAGCTTGATCCGTACCTGCAGACACACCCACCCTCTCCACCCACAAAATCCACAATGACATTTCCTCCCCCGCTGCCATTCAATCCTCAACACATCATACAATAAAAAGATACTGCCATGGCATGCGTACATGTGAAATCCCCATTCACATTGCACTCTTCAACCACAATTCAATTTCCATTCTCATGACCACACAAAAACACAAAACCACAAAACCTTTTACACATAAACAAACGCCACCCACAAAACACTTTGCAGCACACAAAGCAATCCACTCACCGACCATGCCGTCACTCTCACCCGCCCCCAGTCCAAATTACTAATGTCCCAATTTATGAACAAGTACCGAAGCACTCAGGACAATAAACATCAAAGCCTTACCATTATGTGCAGGTAGTCACAGTTTGGTCGGGTCCAAGAGTGTCATCCACCCTGCCAAATTTCCAAATTTATACCATGGGGCCAATGAATTTCCCCCAAATTTCCTTTTATCCTGGCAAGTATGTGGATCCGCCTCCTCCGGTGACATTTACTATTATACTAAACCTGGCTATGACAGCTCCGCCCCTTTACTATGCAAGGGCAATCGGGTAAGTTGAGCAGCCGAAACGTCAACATGGCCCATGAGTGCCCATAAGGGTGCAACCCACCATCCATCCTTCGGCCCCCTGCAAGGACCACGGCTCCACTAGCCAAAGCTGGCCAATGTGGTGAGAACCTGCTGCCAACTCCGCCATTACCAAGGCCTTGGACCTGAGGGGCACGGTCGCAGTGCATGGCATCCAGATCACGTCACCTGCACCTCTCACATCTCCCAGTCCGCACACATGCAGCCCCCAGTGCCCACCTACATATGACCACGACCAATGTCCAGTTTACAGTCATGTTTCACCAGTAGACTCAATCCCAGAAGACGTGGTCGCACACCTCAGCCACGCATGCCACCACATTCACCTCCTAACTGCCCAACTTCATCCCTACAACTCCGAGTCCCAATATTGGAGCCGTCACCCCCTGTAGCCAGTTGAAGGCTGTGTCCTGCTCACCTATCAATTTTATCCAGCCTCCAACACTTTGGTCTAACACAACTGGATCAACAATGATGTCACTGGCCCTGTGCCCACCATGGCTTCACAAAATTCACCCTCAATTTTGCATCTAACCCTCAGATTACACGTGCCAATCTTTCCACTATTCACTATCTTCACCAAAGCAGGGCGCTTCTCCATACACTTGCAGGCCGAGCATGGCCCCAGTTTGCTCAGCTCTTTTGAATTTCACGATTTAGCCCATGGCTCTCTTCCCAAGGCGAGAGTCCACAAATCACAACGGAATATCTGTGGAAGATAATGCTCACACCATCACGTTCCACAGATGCCCCAATGGTTGTCCAGTGGGCTATATTCATACCTGTCCATGCGGTTCGACCCGCGTCCATAGACCAGCACAGCATAGCAGGTCACCACATGCTGGCTGTCCCAGAGTCTCAGGGAGAGGCTGCCAGGGCACATGCCCAGGCGGTCACCACATCAGGCCGTTGTTTGCCATCCATGGTGCTGCCACCAAAGCATGACCTGCAGCACCTCCCCCTAGTGGTCCTCATAATACACCATACCAGGTTCCTGTGAGAAACCACCTCGGAACCCTGGAAGTCTTAACCCCCTGCAGGGTCCGGCGACCCTGTTGGCCCATGACACTCGGTAGGGCGGTGCCCTGATGGACCAGGGACGCCACACTACACCAGACTTCCCGTGGGGCCTGGGTCATACCATGACAACTATGGTCGAACCCCACGTCCACATCCTGACAGCACAGCCCCCCAGCTGGCTGGCACAACCCAATTTTGAAAGGGGCAAATTTTACACGAGGTCGACCACAATGACCCCTCCTGGTCCAAATTTCGCAGCCAGGGGGGACCAACTCCCTTAAACACTGCTCCAAATTAATTTCCCATTTAAATTTAAATTTCCTTTAAAAAATTCTGCCTCGCATGCCCAACCGCAGCTGCAGATCACAACCCCTTCTTCGAGTTTTTCTGCCCCTCCCTGCAGCTGTTCGAAATTCATTAAGGGGATCGCTTTTTCCGTCGCTCTCTCTCCCGACTCCTCCATGTCCAGCTCTGGGCCAAAACACCCCCCCCCCCCCAGCTGTGTATTCAATTTCGGAGCCTCTGGTGCCCAATTGTGGTTCGTGGTGAGGGTCCCCCCGATAATAACTTCCTCGATGGTATTTCCTGATGCTCAAATTCCAACTCCTCCCCATGCTGGTGCATTCTGGCATCCACGCAGATCCGACAGCCTTCCAGGTCATTTTACTCAAACATTTCCCATTCACTTTTTAACATTCCCTCTCCTGTGCCCCAATTTCATTCTTTTGTTCTCTTCGGGCTTTTATTTCTTCCGTTTCGGCTTTTATTCTGTTACTTCGGGCCTTTATTTCTTCAGTCCCAGCATCCAATTGTTCACTACAGGCATCCATTTGAGCCCCCATTCATTCACTTTGAGCATTAATTTTTTCCTTACATTTTTCAGTCATTCCCTTTATATTATTTTCCAATCGTTCCCCACGCTCATTCTGAGCATTTACCTCTCCCCTCATATTACTCTCCAATCCCTTTATATCGTCACTCATTCCCATTAACAATTTGCACGTGGCCTGGTAACCAATCGGACCCGCTTCTTCGTTCGATCGCTCCAGAACGGGGGAGGTTCCAATCCTATCCTCAAATCCCTCTTTCCCCGGCTCGCTTCCGAACTCCTCAGAGCCTTCCATCCACTCGGCCATTTAGTTCATGTCCGCCATTATGTGCATAAATGAAAATTTTGTAACGCGCTGTCTTGTGCTCTTCCCGACACCAATCAACTATAATTTGGACACACCGGTACTACGACCCCCCCCCCCCCCCCTCGGCGAGAGAAAGACAACTGTTAAAAATTTTGATTCCAAAAGCTGAGCGCAATTACCACCCAGCGGGTGTCGAACCCGCAACCCTCGGACACGCAGTGTCCGCCGGGTTCGAATCCCAAAATCCTGACACCAGGTGTCACGTTCACTCAGTAGTGAACGCCGCAGGGTGACGGATGGCCAACTGAGCTTCAACTTTGAGGCGTTCATCCAAAACTATGGTGGTGCATTTCACACACGCGGGAGTGGAGGGTGACAAGTCTTACCTGCACGGATTTAACTTGGGCGTCCTCGAACCCACGACAGATAAACAAGACAGACAGGGAATTGAAAATGTAACAAAGGTTTAATGAAAATAAATGCAACAAGCTGTGCTGGAACGTTCTATGATGACGTCACACGCGCTCCAATCATGCCGCGCCACCGCATCACTCTATGGCCATCCTGACCAATCGTTCCTCTCGGGGAGGGTCCTCACGGCTTTCTTCACGCCCCTTGAAATGACTCGGCTGGATGGAGTCAGTGGTAGAATGTCCGGATCCGGTCGGCGATTGTGTGGTTTATTTAATTGTAAGCACCGATTGCATGGCTGGTGTTGTGTTATAAGAAACGAAGGGAAAACCACAGAGGCGACTACATACAGGGAGTCTTGAAGACCCAAAACACCATGAAGACCCAAAAGACACAGAATTAGTCAAAGATATCCTGCGCTCTGAAACGACGTGTGGTGAGGCGCGCTGAGCACGCCGAGTCACGCTAGTTTTATTAATATAGATTCCATCTTGTTTCATAGTTATTTTGAAAATCACCTGTATGTGTAAAGGTGTCCCCGCTTCAAGCCGTGCTTTTTGAGACTCGGCCTCCTTGTGGTATTTAAATGTCTTTTGTACATCATGTTGCTTTTGTTTAAGGAAATGTGCAGTATTGATTGGTTGATTGATACCAACTACATTGATGTTGTGACATTGTAAAATGCATGACATTCTTGAGCAGGATCATCCTTAGAAGATGTGATATTGTGGCATACCTGTGAAGAGGTCAAAAAATGGAAAGAAAAATACAAAATAAATGAAGAAACATTTTCACTGTTTAATAAACTGCTCGAGTATGGATATAAAAGGAGAAAGGGGTTACTCGATTACAAATAGCTTTCATCAGCTATTTATTTATTTATTTATTTGTTCATCAGCTAAAATAATGAAACAGCCTCCATCAGCTTTCAGTGATTAAAAAAAAACAACTACTTTACATTTCATTTTCAAAAAAAAACAAACTCATTTGATTCAACAGATTTTGAAATATTTTTCAGCAAATAAATAAAGATTTAAATTCACAATATGTCAGAATAATCACATTTTGAAGTTTCTGGAAATAACAAAACAGCAATTTGTAATTTATGTTGCGGTTCGTTTCAAAGCTTCAAAAGTGGTTGCGCTGACATGGGTACAAGACATGGATTATTGAGGGCAGCGTTGCCCGCCATCACGCCGCCATCTTTCAGGGCGAGGCTTTTGCTGCGCAGCAGATGTCCACAGCAGTTGTTCAGGATCATTTCTGTGCCGCATCTGTGATAGACCAGTCACAAAGGATGCATGGGTGTGCGCATTTAGGGGGTGTGCGCATTTTTTTTATAGAGAGCTTCGTAAGCGAACCTCTATGGCAATTGCATGTATATGTAAATCCATTCAAAATTTTATGTAAATCCATTCAAAAGTTCACTTTCATTTAAAATTTCACAAAAAAAAAAATTCAAATTTTCCCCCATTCCCTTGGGAACAAAATTTCATGTTGTCATTTGAAATGTCCCTTCCATGATCCGCCATCTTGTCCCTTCCATGATCCGCCATCTTGCTCACGTGATCTTGCTTTGGTCTGGCGCGACCAATAAATTATTTTCACCTGTTGATTAAAATCATTTTCACCTGATGATTAAAATCAATAAATTACAATACAGTACTGTACAGAACGGATTTTGAATTCGAAACCGCTCATCATTTATAGCAGTTAAACCGACTTCTTTTTTCCACCAGCTACACCGGCTTCAGTTTTCCGCCAGCTACACCGACTTCATTTAAGCCAGGTACACCGACTTCAGTACGTACCTGCCAGTCAGACCGACGTACCTGGTCCAGTCGACGAGCAGTCTCGACTATATAGCCTACAGTAGGTAAGTCCTGCATTCTATCCCAATCCATCCATTCAATAAAATTAATTTGAATTTTAATTCTAAGCCCAAGATTAAACAACCTAGCCTAGCTAGGCCTAGGCCTACAGATGTTTGCGAGGGCTGCGTACTCGATCGACTGACTATTGTCGACGAAGCTCTCACTCAATGCAATGCGTATTCATATTATTATATTTTAAATTCAATAAAACGTATCCATTCACCATAGTTTTCATTCAGACACACATTTGGGATGAACAGGGAAAAACCAGCACACAGATTCCACACTTGTTGAAAACGGCTTCTTGAAAAGTAATGCCTCCGATTCTTTTTCTCCAAAACAGGTAAAAATATTCAAATTAAACAGTTTTGTCCACGCAAAAGATCTTCACACCACTGGGTGTGAAGTTTCGTGATTCTGACACCAGATATCTCAATGCTACGGTAGTCAAGATGGCAGAGGGCTGCACGACATTATCGGTGCTGTTAAACATGGGCGATGGGATGACTGTCTGGAGATGGAGTTGGGATGACTGACTGGAGATGGAGCTGGGATAACTGTCTGGAGATGGAGTTGGGATGGCTGATTGGAGATGACATGACTGGAGATAGAGTTGGGATGACTGACTGGAGATAGAGTTGGGATGACTGACTGGAGATAGAGTTGGGATGACTGACTGGAGATGGAGTTGGGATGACTGCCTGGGGATGAGAGTTGTGATGACTGTCTGGGGATGAGAGTTGTGATGACTGACTGGGGATGAGAGTTGGGATGACTGTCTGGAGATGGAGTTGGGATGGCTGATTGGAGATGACATGACTGGAGATAGAGTTGGGATGACTGACTGGAGATAGAGTTGGGATGACTGACTGGAGATAGAGTTGGGATGACTGACTGGAGATAGAGTTGGGATGACTGACTGGAGATAGAGTTGGGATGACTCACTGGAGATGGAGTCGAGATGACTGACTGGAGATGGAGTCGAGATGACTGACTGGAGATGGAGTCGAGATGACTGACTGGAGATGGAGTCGAGTGCACCATTACGATCCTGACAGGAAGAGACGGTCAATGGAGTACCCCCACAAAGGATCACCAGGCCCGACTTGGCTCCGTCACATTTTCATATCTTCCTCAAACATAAAGAACACTTTAATGAAGAACACTTTTCTTCCGACAATAATGTCAAGGCTGCTGTGAAGCTCTGGTTAGGTCAGCACAACACACAGTTCTATCGTGACGTCATCACAAAACTACTTGAACATTGGCAGGGATGTGTGAACCGCAGTGGTGACTCCAAATGAAGGAAACCGAAGGTTTATTGACAAAGCTTGGAAACGGAAATGCTTCGTCTCAAATTAAGCCAAAGATCACCACCACCTGCTAATGTCAATTTTAAAGATTCCATCAATTCAGACTCAGACCTGGTCACTCCACCTTGGTCATGCTGCTTCTACTCACCCAGAATGGATGGAGGCCCTCAATATCAGACATGAGATCAGGGCCGTCTCTCTGGACATATCTCGTGCTTTTGATACAGTCTCCCATCCTGCCTTACACTCTCCAAACTCTCTGCCAATGGAATTGAAGGCCAACTCCACACTTGGCTAACTGACTTCCTCTCCTCTCGTAATCTCGTAGTCAACGTGTGGCACTCAATGGAATCCTCTCATCTCCTCTCTCTGTCAGGGCTGGAGTGTCCCTGAAGGCAGTGTTCTGGGCCTTGTCCTATTCCTGATCTTCATCAATGATCTCTAACTCTGTGGAAAATCCCCTTTCTCTATTTGTTGATGACTCCACCCTCTGTCGTGACGTCCCACATCCTTCAGACAGGCAAACTGCAGCATCTTCCCTCTATTCAGACCTAGACAAATCAATAAATGGTCAAACACTTGGACTATGTCTTTCAATCCTGACAAATCTCACACTTCCACTATCTCCGAAAAGACTGTCTTGCAACCCACCCACCCCCCTTCCCCCTCACCTCCCCATCTACTTTCTATATACTCCTCTTGAGGAAGTTCCGTTATTCAAACTCCTGGGTCTCACTATCAGCCATGGTCTTTCGAGGAAAAACCACATTTCAAAGTTAGCCTCAAAAGTCAGCTGCCGACTGGGCATCCCCCATTGTGAAAAGTACTTCCTTGGCACACCTGAACTACAGCCGTGGCCAAAAATATTGGCACCCTTGCACTTTTTTTCAAACAATGCACCATTTCTTCCAGAAAATTGTTGTTATAAAAAAATATTTTGGCATCCACATTTGTATTTCTTTGGTTTGCAGTGAAACAAAACAAAAAAGCTGAAAAAAATACGAAATCTTAGCTTATTCCACCCAGAAATCCTAAAATGTCCCGGACAATATTATTGGCACCTTTTAGAAGTTGTTAGAAATAATTATATTACAAGCAGGTGATTCTCCTTTACTTTGAAATGGAACTCACCTGTGGTGGGTTGCAGGTGCCTGCAATATTTTTTTAAAAATCACTCATTCAACCAGTTTGAATCAAGAAAAGGAGTCATTCTGATGTTTTGTGTCACTTCCGTTTCCGGTCTTGCTGGCGAGGGTTCGTTTATTCTCAGCTCTCCATGCTATCCATCGAATTCGAAGTTAAGTAATTGTTCCCATTTGTATTTTCGTTATAACTATTTATTTTATGGTGTATATATTGTCTCCCGACGAAGATTTTCGGTGCAAATCTTTCATACCTGTATTGATAATCGTGTTAATTCGGGTCGTGTTTTGAGGCCTTGTAGTTGTACAGTGAACACTGTACAACCTTGAGGCTTTGTTTTTCTCTCAGCGGTCCGTGTTTTTGTGATCCAATAACTTTCGTTCTCTGTTTTCCCAATCTTTTCACCCCATAGCCCTCTTCCTTGTGTAAATCACAACTCAAAAAAATCCAAAAAAAAAACATTTCCTTCTCTGTTCTCATTCGTTTATTCATTCTTATTCATTCGTTCGTTCGTTCTTCGACCACGTGTTTCTCCCCCATTTCCCCAGATAGATTGTCAAATTTCAACTCGTTATTTTATCGTCCATGCGTTATTGTTTTGATTATAGTTACTTTTGGTTTGAATTTCCTGTAACTTGTAATTATTTAATCGTGTTCTGCTCCTCGTGTGCGGCCTTGTAGTTGTACCCCCGTCGGTGTTTGTTATCTTAATCGTGTTTTGCTTTGCTCTTAGTTTTTTTCCCTTCTACCCCGAACATAATACTCTGTCTAACGTTCTAAATCCCCACCTCCCCCCCCCCCCACCCCCAAAAACCAAACGAACAAAAAAAAAACAAAAACATTTATTTTCCTTTCTCCACGTGTACTGTTGACTCATCCTGTATTTTCTGTCCAGGTGTGCTGTTCGCCCCGCCCCCATTAACTCCTTGCCGTCCACCGTTTGCCCTTCACGTGACTCGTGGTGGTCCCTCTCGGCTCTCCCCCCGTTGGTATTTTTGTGCACATAAGATTGTTCACGGTTCTGTTTAAATATTATTTAAATATGTATAACCTTTCCCCTTCAGTGTTTTACTCAGTGGTATTTTACAACACGCTGTTTTTCTTCCTATTTAAAAGGCTTTTCTCAATTTCCTCTCCAACTCATTCCACCTCAAAAAAAAGAAATTCAATATCTTATACGTCTCCCTCACTACATGGTCTAAATTCACATTCATTCCATCCCTCCTCCATCATTGTGAACCGGATTGCTAACTTGAAAATCACAACAAACCCAATTTGTTTTCAATGTTCGTCTTTCATTAATCATCCACTTTCTAAACTCCCCTCTTGCCCCTCCCATCCAAATCCCTCCCCTTGCACCTACACTCCTAAACTCCCCCCTTGCCCCGCCACTCTTAAACTCCCCCCCCTACCCCTCCACTCCTGAACTCCCCCCTTGCCCTTCCACTCCTGAACTCCCCCCTTGCCCTTCCCCTCCTAAACTCTCCCCTCACTCCTCCCCTTCAAAACTCCCCCCCAACCCCTCCCATTCAAATCTCCCCCCATACCATTCCTCTCCAATTCTCCCTCCTCTCCCCTCCTCCTCAAAGCTGCCTCCTCCCCACTTCGTCTCCCTTCTATCTCATACCTCCACCCCCCCCCAACCTTCTTCTTTCCTCTGCCCCCCCTCAAACAACCCCTCACTGTGCCTCATCCCTTCACCTTCAAACCTTTCATCCTCCTCATCCTTCCCTTTCTTGGAACTCTTCTGCAATCGCTGACACACTATCAACTGCTCTCCCTACCTCCCCCTCTCATCCTTCATCTTACCCTACTCCTCCCCTCCCCTGTCCTGTACCCGATGCTCCCCCTCTCTCTTCATTAACGGTATGGACCTCAAACATCCGGGGCCTTCGCTCAAACCCGACTGATCTCTCCATACAGGTTGCTTCTGACAATCCAGACTTGATCTGCTTAACAGAGACTTTCCTCCTTCAAGATGTCTCTGATTCCTTAATATCTCTTCCTGGTTACTCCCTCCTCCGGTATGATAGACCTGAGCCTCGGCCTGGTGGTGGGGTGGCTATCTTTATCAAAAACTCTCTTCCTCACTCTCCTTGCACTGCCCTCTCTCCTCCTCACCCCCAGGAGTACCTCTGGCTACGGCTTCCTCTCCGCTCCACCTTTTGTTCATATGTGTTCTGTACCGTCCCCCAAACAGTGATGACTCCATCTACATTTCACTGTCTGACAACATGGACCAACTTCTATCCACTCATCCCAACTCTCTCTTCCTCATATGTGGTGACTTCAATTGTCATCATGCCACCTGGTTGGGTGTGGGTTCCTCTCTCACCCGTCATGGCACCTCAGCAAAGGACTTCTGTGACTCACTGGGATTGACACAATCTGTCAATTTCCCGACCCGGATCTCAGCCAATGGAGTATCTTCTCTTCTAGACTTGGTTATGACTAACTTCCCTGCTAATGTCTGATGCTCTTCTTCTGCTCCAATCGGTTCTTCTGATCATGTGCTTGTCAAAGTGGACATCTCTCTGGCCATTCTCAGAGAGCCTCCTCAGCGTCGACGAGTCTGGCATTTCACTCAGGCCGACTGGGACGGTCTTCAAGCAGCCATCAATCGTCTGGATTGGTCTCCCATCTCCACTGCCTCTGACATCAATTCTTCCTGGGAATTCTTCCAAAGCAAACTGATCTCTCTCATGCACAGATTTATCCCATCTCGCCTTCAGTTGTCTTACCCTTCCTCCCGTCCATGGTACACTGAATCTTGTGGTGAGGCAGTTGCCCTGAAACAACTTGCCTTTGCCTCTTGAAAGGCTAATCCAACTGAAGGAAATCTCAGTTCCTTCCACCAAGCTCGGAACAAGTGTGTGTCTACCCTCAGGAGTGCCAGGAAGCACTATCTCTCCTCACTCAAGAATGAACTCTCAAACCTGTCTCCTTCCTCCAAATCCTGGTGGCGTCTGGTCAAATCCGTTTCTGGTGTTTGTTCCCCCTCCATCCCCTCCCTTACCTCAAATGGCCACACAGTTGACATCGCACGTGACAAAGCCGAATGCCTCAACTCTGTGTTTGCCTCAAAATCCTTAGTCCCAAACCCATCTCTCTCTGTTCCCACCTTTCCCAGTCGAAGCAAACTGCTCCTGGACTCTGTGACCTTCTCTCCTGACAAGGTGGAGGAGTTTTTGTCAAACCTCGACTGATTCTGCAACTGGACCAGATGGCATCAGCCCACGGGTCCTAAAATCCTGCTCTGCCGCTCTATCTCACCCTCTCTCTGTTCTTTTCACCCTATCTTTTGCTCAAGGTCATCTGCCAGCATCCTGGAAATCAGCAAACATTACTGCTTTACACAAAAAAGGTGCAAAAACAGATCCTTGCAACTACAGACCAATCAGCCTGCTCCCAATTATCAGCAAAGTCATGGAATCCATCATTGCTTCGGATATGAAATCTTTCCTCTTCTCCAATGGCTTGATCTCTGATCATCAATTTGGTTTCAGACCAGGTCACTCTACTCTGGACATGCTGCTTCTGCTGTCTCAACAATGGATGGAGGTCCTCAATGCCAAACAGGAAATCAGACCTGTCTCCCTTGACATATCACATGCCTTCGATACGGTCTGGCACCCAGCTCTGCTCACCAAACTCTCCTTCTATGGTATCCATGGAAATCTCCATGCATGGCTTGCGGACTTCCTCTCTGGTCGTAGTCAACGTGTGGCCCTGAATGGATTTCTCTCATCTCCCCTTCCCGTTCAGGCTGGAGTTCCCCAAGGCAGTGTGCTGGGCCCTGTGCTTTTTCTGGTCTTTATCAATGATCTCTCTGACTCTCTGGAAAATCCTCTGTATCTCTTTGCTGATGACTCCACTCTCTGCCGCTCCATTCCTCTTCCCTCAGATCGGCAGTCTGCAGCCTCCTCACTCTCTGAAGACCTGGACAAAATCACAGACTGGTCAAACATGTGGAACATGTCTTTCAATCCTGACAAATCTCACACTCTTACTATGTCTCTCCGAAAAGATCGACTGGACAACCCTCCCATCTACTTTCTCAACAATCCTCTCCAAGAAGTTCTGTCGCTCAAGCTTTTGGGTCTCACCATCTGCCATGATCTTTCTTGGGAAAACCACATTTCCAAGCTGGCCTCCAAAGCCAGTCACCGACTGGGCATCCTCTGTCGTGCGAAGTCCTTCCTAGGCACACCTGAGCTCCTCACCACATACAAGGCTTTCATCCGCAGCTCAATGGAATACTGTTCTCCCCTATGGGCTGGTGCTCCTGCCTCACACCTGGCTCGGCTTCACGCTGTTGAATCCAAAGCTTTCAGAATCATTGGAATCTCCCGCGATGAAGCTATCTCTGAGGGCCTTTCACTCACTCACCGCAGGCAGGTAGGTGGTCTTTCTGTCTTCTACCGACTCCTCTCCGGCCTTGCTCCCCCAGCTCTCTCTGTGCTCTGTCCCCCAAATATTCCTACAGGTCACACAAGAGCTGCCAGCCACCCTCTGATTGTTAAACTGCCGAAATCTCGGCTCTCTGCTCACCTTCACTCTTTCATTCCTCTTTTCTCCCGCCTCTGGAACAAACTCCCATACTCACTTCAATCACACTCCTCCCTCCAGGTCTTCAAAACAGCTGTTCACCACCATCTCTTATCTTCCCCCATCCAAAACCTTGATCTTTTCTACCCCCACTAATTCACCCCAGATCCACCTTGTTTGAAATTCCAACTTCTTTCCTGGAAGTCTTGGCAGTGTCCATACGTTTTATACCTCTCCCACCCCCCCCCCCCCCTTCCCATGCCTTCCCCCCAAAGCCCTCTCCCTCCCACAGTTCTCTCGATGTCTCCATGTCTCTCGGTCCCTGCTCTCAAATGTTGTGTTTGTGTCCTTCCCCCTCTCTCCCCATCTTGTCTGCCGCTCCCGATGTTATTTGTTTTGTGTGTCTGTTTGTCTTTCTGTGTGATTAATGTTCGCTCTTTCACGAGCCTCGATCTTGTATACAAAAAAAAAAAAAAAAAAAAAAAAAAAAACTGTGTACCACAATGAGCATGGAGAAAAGAAAAAAAACCAGAGAATTGTCTGAGGAGGTCAGACACAAGATTGTAGCCAAGCATGGACAACCTCAAGGCTACAGGTCCATCTCCAGACCTTGATGTTCATGTGTTCACCGTACACAATGTTATCAGGAAGTTTAAGGCGGGCAGTGTAGCCAACCTTCCTGGACATGGCCGCAAGAGAAAACTTGATCGAAGATTGCAGCGAAGGATTGATTGAATGGTGGAGAAAGCACCTCGTTCAACTGCCAAACAGATTCAAGCTGACCTTCAGACACAAGGTACGACAGTTGCAACTCGCACCATCCGTCGCCAACTCGATGAAAGCGAGTTCTATGGTAGGAGACCCAGGAGGACTCCACTGCTGAGAAAGCCCGACTGGAGTTTGCCGAAACACATCTGAACAAGCCAAAAAAATCCATGTGAGAGAATGTCCTGTGACAGATGAGACCAAATCAAAGCTTTTTGGGTAAAGCACATCATCTCTATGTTTGCACAAACCAAAATGAAGCATTCAAAGAAAAGAACATCTTCCCTACACTCAAACATGGAGGAGCTTCAGTGATGTTTCGGGGTTGCTGTGCTGCCTCTAGCGCTGGGTGCCTTGAATATGTGCATGGCATCATGAAATCAGGAGATTACCAAGGCATTTTGGACCGCAATGTTCAACCCAGTGTCAGAAAGCTGGGTGTCCGTCGAAGGTCATTGGTCTTGCAGCAGGACAATGACTCCAAACACACTTCAAAAAGCACCAAGGAATGGTTCAAGACAACACGCTGGACTGTTCTGAAGTGGCCAGCAATGAGTCCAGATCTAAATCCCATTGAACACCTGTGGGGAGATCTGAAAACAGCAGTTTGGAGAAGGTACCCTTCAAATCTGGGAGAACTGGAGCAGTTTGCACAAGAAGAGTGGGCCAAACTGCCAGTGGAGAGGTGTAGGAAGGTCATTCATGGCTATAGGAAGCCCTTGACTGCAGTTATTTTGACCAAAGTCTGTGCTATCAAATATTTAGTCTTGGGTGTCAATAATTTTGTCAATGCCATTTATTTTTATTTTCTGATTTAAAAGGATATATTAAGTTCTGAATCAAAAACAAAGGTTCTGTGATAGTAACAGTGAAATAAAGAATTGTGGAGGCCAAATACTTTTGTCAATTTCAACTTATTTTAAGAGAAAATTGCGAGTTATTTGAAAAAAGTGCAAGGGTGCCAATATTTATTGCCACGACTGTAGAATCCAAATCCACGGCCTTCATCCGCAGCTTCATGCTCTACTCACTGGGCTGGCACCTTGCTCAGCCTCACTCCTTGCTCAGCTTGACGCCATGGTAACCAAGGCCTTCAGAATTATTGGAAACCCTTGCGATGAAGCTAAGTCTATGGCCCTATCATTTCTTATCGCAGACAGGTCAGTGGTCTCTCTGTCTTCTACCTCTTCCTTTCTGACCTTTCATCCTCTAATCTTTCCTTGCTTTGTCCTCCCCGGGTTTCTGCAGGTCACATGAAGTCCACGATCAACCCCCTTCCACGGAAACTCCCAAAATCCAGAATCACTGGTCACCTTACTCATTTATATTCCTCTCTCTTCCCGACTGCGGAACCAACTTCCTTATTCTCTTAAATCTCAAGATTCCCTCCAAGTCTTCAAGACAGCTGTTAACCACCATCTCACATTATTCATATAACATGTTCAAAACCATGATTTATTAAATATCGCATTTACCGTACCTCCACCCACCTTCAGCCATTCTTAAGTTATCACGGAAACGAAAACCTATCAGGACGCACGGACAGACAACCCCAAAAACATAATGCCTCTGGCAACTTCGTCTATGGAGGCATAATAAGTATCTGAGGGAGCTAGAAATCATGTGCTCTGCAGTCAGTGGGCCCAGAACAGCTAAAAATGGTAAGAGTTCTTAAAGAGGCTCCATGTGCCATCAGGCATGCAGAATCGTCAGCAAGAAAGCAATACCATCTCTCCAATCTATAATAATAAAGGCAGTGTGTGTGTGTGTGTGTGTGCGTGTGTGTGTGTGTGTGTGTGTGTGTGTGTGTGTGTGTGTGTGTGTGTGTGTGTGTGTGTGTCTGTGTGTCTGTGTGTGTGTGTGTGTGTGTGTGTGTGTCTGTGCGTCTGCCGTTGGTTGTTAACTCCATATGCGGGTTTCTTCCTACTTTTTCTTCTTTCTTTCTTAATGCTTAAAAAAAAGACAACGAAAGCGGCAATTGTTTTTGGATGATTATGAATTTGTAGTTTAACCTCCCCTGGCTCCCTCACCACACTTTTATTCCATTTTATTGGGGCACTGAGATTCAGTTATTCTTGCAGGCCAACTCAACTTGACGCTTCTGACCTACAAAAAGCAGACTTTCAGTATTCATTCTAGCGACGGAAGGGTATTCCAACATGGTGGCTGCTTGCCCTGCGAGCACGTGATGCAGCTGCGCTCTCGTTGTATATACAGCTTGGTGAACACACCCCAGCACATGTGTGCGACCGAGCTTGGCTTGTACGCCCCTAACGCCGCCTCTGGATATACAACCGTGAGCTTGCAATATGCACGCATCACATACTTAGCCGCACGCTCGTCACGCAAATTCGCACTGTGTTAAAATAACGGTTTTTTACATCAAATTTTGACACAATATTTTTAAAAACTGAATGTTCATCAAATAAAAATACTCAAGTTTTACAGTGACATGTGTTTTAGTACTATTTAAGATTTCATAACGACAATTATCTTGTCAATAGCTGAAAGTTGTGCACAGTTCATATGTGAAGAGCTTTTTCTTCAGCAAATATTAAAATTGGCCTCGTATTATTTTGCTGCAAGTTAGTAGGCAGATGATTGAATATGTGAAGACGGAAGTGTTCTGTGATTACGAGTTGCGAGATGCTGGTTTGTAAAGCACTGAAGTTTGATCTGTAGGTGTCATGAGAAATATTAATTTAAACGTGGATAGATATTTATGAGGTTTCATTCACCAGCAAATAATATACGGGCGGGCCACCAAAGATGGCGGCGGGCCACCAATTTTTTTTTAAGCGTGACCCCTGATACGTATCGAACTCCGAAGGAGTGCGTGAATGAAAACTGGGTGTTTTGTGTGTGTTTAAACACCCCTTTTGAAGATCATTTCCACTAAAACCAGAAACAGGCTGATCTTTGGTCAGTCTGCCTTCAGCTCGCTCAGCTCCGGATCTTCATTCCGCCATTTAGTCCACTCATCTCAAAATTGGCTTGCCTCAAAACAGGTGTCTATTTCTGTACTTCAAATCTACTAATCTTAATGTCACTGATCTTCGTACCGACAAATCGCTCTATTCCTGTATACATCACAATGCTTATAAACGCAAGTGTTTGCGCCTTTATTCAACTTCCGCACAACTTTTACATGTAACATGTGATAAAGCTCAAGAATCTCTTCACCTGAACCAAATTTCAAATTTTTAACTTGGAATTCACCTTAGCAGCAGATTTGACTCCGAACATAGTTTTCATTTGTCCAATTCGGCCATTGTTGGACACTGGGAATCTCAACAGTTTCATTGGAGGTGCTTGCTTGAGTGCTTAAGCCGCTTGGCGAGCGATCTACACACAGATTCTTAATGGAAACCCCGCTGTTTACCATTCTCTTACCTTTCATTTGCTTTATTTGTCTTTTGACTTTGATTTTACATGACTTTGATGCTCAACATTGAGTGCTATTATTACATCCATGAGGTTGGGGCACATTCCGCTTTACTTGCTTCCTGATGATTCAATGTGAGGATTGCATTATTCCAAAAAAGGGGGGAGGGGGGGGGGTGCTTATAAACCTCAATACTGCATTGTACTACAGTATTATTCCATAGATGATACAGATGATAATTGTATATACCCGTGGGGTGGGAATCTGGAGGGAGGGGAAGAGGAGGGAGAGGAAGACGTGTAGTGGGACGTCGGAAGGATGGGAAGAGGTGCAGCGGGAGTTCTTTTGCACCTGTTGTTAAGTTTGCCAAACACTCATTCCATGGTGCTGTCTTCCCTTCTTTTTCTCTCATGCTGTCTTCCATTGCCCCATGCTGCCTTCCCTTCTCCCGTCAAGTTGCCTTCCCTTCTCACCTCACATTGCCTTCCCTTCTCCTCTGCTCAAGCTGCCTTCCCTTCTCCTCCACGCGCACTGCCTTTCCTTCGCCCATGCCACCTTTCCTTCGCCCATGCCACCTTCCCTGCTCTGCTCACTCTGCCTAAAATTCCCCTTACAACATGCTGCCTTCACCTCCCCCCCCTATCTCCTCACGCTGCCTTCACCTCCTCCTCTCCGCACGCTGCCTTCCCTTCCCATCTCCTCACGCTGCCTTCCCTTCCCATCTCCACACGCTGCCTTCACCTCCCCCCCCCCTCTCCTCACGCTGCCTTCAACTCCCCATCTCCCTCTCCTCACGCTGCCTTCACCTCCCACTCTCCCTCTCCTCACGCTGCCTTCACCTCCCACTCTCCCTCTCCTCATGCTGCCTTCACCTCCCCCTCTCCTCACGCTGCCTTCACCTCCCCATCTCCTCACTCTGCCTTCCCTTCCCATCTCCTCACGCTGCCTTCACTTCCCCCTCTCCTCACTCTGCCTTCCCTTCCCATCTCCTCACGTTGCCTTCACTTCCCCCTCTCCTCACGCTGCCTTCACCTCCCCCTCTCCTCACGCTGCCTTCACCTCCCCCTCTCCTCACGCTGCCTTCACCTCCCCCTCTCCTCACGCTGCCTTCCCTCCCCCTCTTCTCACGCTACCTTCACCTCCCCCTCTCCTCACTCTGCCTTCACCTCCCCCTCTCCTCAGGCTGCCGTCACCTCCCCCTCTCCTCACGCTGCCTTCACCTCCTCCTCTCCTCACGCTGCCTTCCGTTCCCATCTCCTCACGCTGCCTTCACCTCCCCCCCTCTCCTCACTCTGCCTCCAACTCCCCTTCTCCTCACGCTACCTTCACCTCCCCCTCTCCTCACTCTGCCTTCACCTCCCCCTCTCCTCAGGCTGCCGTCACCTCCCCCTCTCCTCACGCTGCCGTCACCTCCCCCTCTCCTCACGCTGCCTTCCCTTCCCATCTCCTCACGCTGCCTTCCCTTCCCATCTCCACACGCTGCCTTCAACCCCCCCCCCCCCTCATCTCCTCACGCTGCCTTCACGTCCCCATCTCCTCACGCTGCCTTCCCTTCCCATCTCCTCACGCAGCCTTCCCTTCCCATCTCCTCATGCTGGCTTCCCTTCCCATCTCCTCACACTGCATTCCCTTCCCATCTCCTCAGGCTGCCTTCCATTCCCATCTCCTCACGCTGCCTTCCTTTCCCCTCTCCTCACGCTGCCTTCCATTCCCCTCTCCTCATGCTGCCTTCCCTTCCAATCTCATGCTGCCTTCCTTTACCCTCTCATCACGCTGCCTTCCCTTCACATCTCCTCACGCAGCCTTCCCTTCCCATCTCCTCACGCTGGCTTCCCTTCCCATCTCCTCACACTGCGTTCCCTTCCCATCTCCTCACGCAGCCTTCCCTTCCCCTCTCCTCACGCTGCCTTCCATTCCCCTCTCCTCATGCTGCCTTCCCTTCCAATCTCATGCTGCCTTCCTTTACCCTCTCATCACGCTGCCTTCCCTTCACATCTCCTCACGCAGCCTTCCCTTCCCATCTCCTCACGCTGGCTTCCCTTCCCATCTCCTCACACTGCGTTCCCTTCCCATCTCCTCATGCTGGCTTCCCTTCCCATCTCCTCATGCTGGCTTCCCTTCCCATCTCCTCACACTGCGTTCCCTTCCCATCTCCTCACGCAGCCTTCCCTTCCCATCTCCTCACACTGCGTTCCCTTCCCATCTCCTCACGCAGCCTTCCCTTCCCATCTCCTCATGCAGCCTTCCCTTCCCATCTCCTCATGCTGGCTTCCCTTCCCATCTCCTCACACTGCGTTCCCTTCCCATCTCCTCATGCAGCCTTCCCTTCCCATCTCCTCACACTGCGTTCCCTTCCCATCTCCTCACGCAGCCTTCCCTTCCCATCTCCTCACACTGCGTTCCCTTCCCATCTCCTCATGCAGCCTTCCCTTCCCATCTCCTCATGCTGGCTTCCCTTCCCATCTCCTCACACTGCGTTCCCTTCCCATCTCCTCAGGCTGCCTTCCATTCCCATCTCCTCACGCTGCCATTCCTTTCCCCTCTCCTCACGCTGCCTTCCATTCCCCTCTCCTCACGCTGCCTTCCCTTCCAATCTCATGCTGCCTTCCTTTACCCTCTCATCACGCTGCCTTCCCTTCTAATCTCACGCTGCCTTCACTTTCACTCTCCTCACGCTGCCTTCCCTTCCCCTCTCCTCCTACCACCTTCCCTTCCCCTCTCCTCCTACCACCTTCCCTTCCACTCTCCTGCTGCTGCCTTCCCCTTCCCTCTCTTCCACCCCACTCTACTCACTGCAAACCGCAGGCTTTCCGGATGGCCTTGGCACATTGTCCAAGATAAGTAAAACCATGACTGCAACGTTCTTCAACACCAGGTAGTTTTACACCTCTTGGACGAGGCAGTTTTTAGCCAATCGGTGAACATTGCGGCAGTAACCCACGCTCTCCTGTTTGCACGCCAGAATCTCGGGAGCTGGCTCTTGTTCTTAACTTGGAGTGCACGGGGATTTAACGATCGGAATAGCGATCGGAAGAGCAGCATCGGCTTTACGATGAAGGCCCCTGCAGCATTGCCACAAAGGAGGAAGGTAAATCGATCCTTAGCCACCTTGACCCCCGGAGCAGATTTTTTACTCCTTGGATAGGACAGCACGAGACGGCATCCTCTTACAAACCTGCTCTGACATGAATCCCTTCACCTTAAGTTCCAATGAGCTGCGATGGATATTTCTTCGGAGCATCATGGTCAGCTTATATTGCTTGCCCAAGTAAGTTTACGTGATGGAGGCCGAATCTTTTTTTGAATTTCTCAAACCAGCCCTTGCTGGCGTGGAGCATGTGGGTACTGTGGTTGAACTTGAGCCTTTGACTTCCTGGTTGAGATGTTGGTAAATCCTTAATGCTTTCTCCGGTATCACGGGTACTCTTTTACTCTTTTCTGGGTTTGGCCCTCAATTGAAATATTAAGTGCATTTTCCATCCTTTCAACACAACCCCGCCCCACCCCCCATGCCTTCCCATGCCTCCTCCCTCCAAGCCCTCTCCCTCCCACAGATCTCCCAATGATGTCCCTGTTCTCTGCTGTTATACTTGTGTGCTTCCCTCTCTCTCCCCATATTGCCTCCCGCTCCCTTTATTGTACAGTCACGTGAAAAAGTAAGTACACCCCATGTAAAGTTTTGACTTTTTCAACATATTTCAACATACAGCTATTTGATCTTCATTTCAACAATATTGATAGATAAAGGTGATATAATATAACAAATATCATGAAACATTTACATTTTGTAGTCCATTGTATAATTCAAATAAACATAAATGCAAATTTCGCATGTGGAAAAAGTAATTACACCCCTACATTTATCACTACTTCAAATATCTAAAATTAGAATCAGGTGCACCAGCTCAGGTGCAAATGATTCGAACATCGTTGGAGAGGATCTTGGAGGAACCTGTCTTATTTAAACCTCAGACATTTAGTTTGGTTTGCTCTTTGTTGTTGAAGTGTGCGGCGTCACCATGCCTAGATCAAAAGAGCTCTCTGAGGCCTTCAGAAAGAAGGTTATAGATGCCTACGAGTCTGGGAAGGGATTTTAAAAGATCTCCAAACAATTTGAAATCAAACAATTCGACTGTCCGGAAGATCATCTACAAGTAGAGAAGATTCCACACAACTGCCAACTTGTTCAGGCCAGGCCGCCCCAGCAAGTTCAGCCCGAGAGCAGACCGCAACATGCTGAAAGAAGTCTCTAAGAGCACCAGAATGTCATCACGGGACCTACAGGTAGCTCTTGCCACTGGTGATGGCAAAGTGCATGAGTCTACCATTAGAAAGAGGCTGCACAAATTTGATCTACATGGGAGGTGTGCAAGGAGGAAACCTTTGCTGTCCAGACAGAACATCAGGGCAAGACTAAAGTTTGCCAATGAACACCTAGGCAAAGACCAGCACTTCTGGAACAATGCGCTCTGGACAGATGAGTCAAAGGTAGAGCTATTTGGCCACAGTACCAGAAGACATGTTTGGCGAAAACCAAAGACAGCATTTCACCACAAGAACCTAATACCAACTGTAAAGCATGGTGGTGGAAATATTATGGTTTGGGGCAGCTTTGCTGCATCAGGGCCTGGGCAGCTCACCATCATATAATCCACTATGAATTCTTCATTGTACCAGAGGGTGCTTGAGGATAATGTGAGGCCATCTGTCGGAAAGTTGAAGCTCAACCGAAGGTGGACCTTGCAACATGACAATGACCCTAAACATACCAGTAAATCCACCAAGCAATGGCTGAACAGAAAGAAATGGAGGGTTCTGGAATGGCCAAGTCAAAGCCCAGATCTAAATCCCATCGAGATGTTGTGGGGGGGATTTGAAACGAGCTGTGCATGCAAGAAACCCCTCAAACATCGCACAGCTGAAAGAATTCTGCATGGAGGAGTGGGCAAAAATTTCTCCCAGTCGATGTCAGAGACTGGTCGACAGTTGTAAGAAACGCCTACTTGAGGTTGTTTCTGCCAAAGGGGGCAATACCACCGATTAGAGCAGTGGTTCTTAACCTTTTTAAAGGCTCAGAACCTGAACGAAACCCACAGAACACTCACGGAACCCCTCAAATTTGACAAAAAAATTTAAGAAGAATTGCATCTTAATGCGTTTTCTGTTCTTCTTTTCGGGAGGCGATCTGGGAAATGCGTGGTTTTGTTTTGGCGAGGGCCACCCTCAAATCATTTTCGCATGCAAGCCTGCTCCTTTTCTTTGTTTTAATGTCCACCAGTTTCGAAAATGCATGCTCGCAGAGATACGTTGTAATGAACGGCGTGAGGATCTCAAGGGAATTTTAGTGATGTGAGGATACCCTTCCATTTGGCGGCACCAAAACGTTGAGAGCGTTGTTGTGCCGAAGAGTTGTTGTTGAGTCTGGCTCTGCTGAAATCCGATGAGGTCGTCGAGGTATTGGTCGTTGACATCTGCCGTTGCAACGTCGAAACTAAACGGCTGCCGCACCCATGCTGGGTATTGCTCTTGGTCGGGGAAGTAGCCGTCGAATGACTTTCCCAGCTCATCCAAGTGCGTGGCAATCGCTTGCCTCAGCTCCCCCGGTAGAGCAGTGCCTCCAACTTCAGACTCATCTTTGATCCCGCTCACGCACTCGTCCAGTAGCGAAAAGTTCGCGAAGTTGTCGTTCTCTGTTCGCCGCCTCCACAACGGTAACTTCTTTCGGAAAGCGCTCAGCTTTTCTTCAGATTCGATGACATTCACTCCACCGCCCTGCATCTGGCAATTGAGATGATTGTGTGCGTCGAAGATGTCAGCCAAGTACGCCAAGGCGAGGATGAACTCTGACTCTTGGAAGTGCATTGCATGGCAATGCTGGTGTTCTCGCAAAAACAGGGCTAATTCTACACGCAAGGCAAAAACAGGGCTAATTCTACATGCAAGGCAAAAACACGGCTCACTACCTTCCCTCGTGATAACCATCAAACGTTAGAGTGGTAGAGAAGGACTTCAAATTCAGAGCCGATTTCATTGCACAGCTCTTTGAAGATGCGATGATTCAGAGCACGGCTTCACACGTAATTCAGTTTCAACGACGATTTTCAGAACATTGGCCAGTTTTGTCGGCAGGGTTTTGATGCCAGCACGTGTCTGTGCAGGACGCAGTGCGTGACGATGGTGTGTGGTGCATCGGCCTTCACCAGCGCTCCAAAACCGGAGTTGCATCCCAGCATGGCTGGAGCTCCGTCCGAGCAAACTGCAGACACCATGTTCCACAAGAGGCCGTTGCTTCTGAAGAAGTCGTCCACAAGCTTCTTCATGTCAGCTGCCTTCGTCGTTGTTGTGAGAGGCTTGCAGAACAGAAAGTCTTCCTTGGTCTCGTCTCCTTTGACATAACGCACAAATAAGATGAGCTGGCTCAAATTCGGAACGTCGGTGGTCTTGTCGATTTGAAGGCTGAATTTCTTCGGGCTCGCGACTAAATCTGCAACTACCTGGGTGAGGATGTCGTTGCTCATGTCGTCGATTCTGCATCTGATGGTGTCATTTGAGAGTGGAATGAGACAACTTGTTTTCAGCAGCCTTTCCCAGCATGATGTTGGCCATCTTCAACGAGGCCGGTTTGATGAGTGTCTCGTCAACTGTGTGCGGTTTGCCCTGCTTTGCGATCAGGTACGCAACTTCATACGACGCGGTGAGGATCGGTTTGTTAATTGGAACGAAGCTGAGAGTGGGCAAGGTAGCACTTGCGTCGAATCGGACTCTCTTCAATTGGAATTCATCCAGCGTTGCGTCTTTGTACTGGCCCTCGCCGTGCAGTTTTTTTGAAGTGTTCCCGTAGTTTTGCTGGTGCTAGCTAGGCTGGAGTTGCTCAACTTGACATTACAAAGCATGCATTGAGGACGCTGACTTCCGTCCCATTCCGTCAAACACGTGAACCCGTACCGCACGTAATCCTCCGAACACTTCCTTTTTTTGCTCAACATACTGCAAAAAAATGAAAAAAGTAACAAACTGATCTTAATCGAGTTCGGGCAAATAATTATATGACAAAAATTTAAAAAGGACCATGCTTAAATATAATCAGTACCCCTCTGAAAACTGAGAAATTTTAACGAAGAAAACATAACTTATAGTTACGATGACGGGATTTATTATCGACAACTCTATGTCACTTCAAATCCAATTATAATATTACATAGAAAACTGCGAATTGTAAGTTTTGAATTGCGACCAAAGGAGTTATATCACCTCCACCTAATTTTCTGAGTAATTCAATCATATTTTATGATCACCATCCACTTTTGACTTTAATATAACTGAACCGGCCCTGCATATCCACAAACATTTTCCAACTTACTTTTCAATTAATCAGTAACTCCAAAGTAAGGCGCGACCAATGACCCACGGCGCACGGCAAGCTAATCGAGGCTATTCACTGGAATTTCCGTACACCTGCAAAGTCCAATATCCAGTAAGTAAGCAAGTTAGCACCATCAACAGAATAATTAGCAAGTTGCTCATTGATTCAACTTACTACAGTCAGTGTGAAACAACTTATCTTAAGCACAGACCAGAGAAACCATGAATGGGATGGGAATACAATTACAAATAACATTTCCATTCGTTCATAACATACATAACATACATTCGTTCTTTCCTGGGAAAACCACATTTCAAATCTGGCCTCCAAAGCCAGTCGCCGACTGGGCATCCTCCGTCGTGCGAAGTCCTTCCTTGGCACACCTGAGCTCCTCACCACATACAAGGCTTTCATCCGCAGCTCAATGGAATACTGCTCTCCTCTCTGGGCTGGTGCTCCTGCCTCACACCTAGCTCGTCTTCACGCTGTTGAAACCAAACCGTTCAGAATCATTGGAATCTCCCGCGATGAAGCTAACTTCAAGGGCCTTTCACTTACTCACCGCAGGCAGGTTGGTGGTCTTTCTGTCTTCTACCGACTCCTCTCTGGCCTTGCCCCCCCCAGCTCTCTCCGGGCTCTGTCCCCCAAATATTTCTACAGGTCGCACAAGATCTGCCTGCAACCCTCTTATGGTTAAACTGCCAAAATCAAGACTCTCTGCTCACCTTCACTCCTTCATTCCTCTTTTCTCCACCTCTGGAACAAACTCCCTCACTCTCTTCAATCCCACTCCACCCTCCAGGTCTTTAAAACAGCTGTTCACCACCATCTCTTATCTTCCCCCATCCAAAACCTTGATCTTTTCTACCTCCGCTAATTTCACCCCACTTTTTTGAAAAGTGGCCAGACGGAAGCCAAACAGTTCAATCTTGGTCTCATCAGACCACAGAATTTTGTTTCTCACAGTCTGAGAGTCCTTTCGGTGCTTTTTTGCAAACTCCAAGTGGGCTTTCATGTGTGTTTCACTGAGGAGAAGCTTCCGTCTGGCCAGTCTGCCATAAAGCCCAGATCGGTGGAGTGTTGCAGTGAAGGTTGTCCTTCTGGAAGTTTCTCCCATCTCCACACAAGATCTCTGGAGCTCAGCCAGAGTGACAATCGGGTTCTTGGTCACATCTCTTAGCAAGGCCCTTCTCCCCGATTGCTCAGTTTGGCCGGGCGGCCAGCTCTCGGAAGAGTCCTGGTTGTTCCAAACTTCTTCCATTTAAGAATTATGGAGGCCACTGTGCTCTTGGGAACCTTCAATGCATCAGAAATTTTTTTGTAGGCTTCCCCAGATCTGTGCCTCGACACAATCCTGTCTCTGAGCTCTGCAGGCAGTTCCTTCGACCTCATGGCTTGGTTTTTGCTCTGAAATGCATTGTCAGCTGTGAGACCTTATATAGACAGGTGTGTGCCTTTCCAAATCATGTCCAATCAATTGAATTTACCACACGTGGACTCCAATCAAGGTGTAGAAACATCTCAAAGATGATCAAGAGAAATGGGAGGCACCTGAGCTAAATTTCAAGTGTCATAGCAAAGTGTCTGAATACTTATGTAAATGTGATATTTCAGTTTTTTATTTTTAATAAATTTGCAAAACCTTCTAAAATCCTGTTTTCTCTTTGTGATTTTGGGGTATTGAGTGTAGATTGATGAGGGAAAAAATGAATTTAAACGATTTCAGCATAAGGCTGCAACATAACAAAATGTGAAAAAAGTGAAGGGGTCTGAATACTTTCTGAATGCACTGTATATGTGTGATAGCTCCAATACAAGCCTTAGATTATGTGAAATTTTTAAAATGAATAAAAAACACTGAAGGTTCACATAAAAGTAAATGAATCATTTCCATTAATACCATTAGGTTTGGCCAAGAATACCTGACGTAACTGCCAAACACCCCAAGCTCGCTGACACATGGCTGCACATGACATGGAGCTCCAGGGCAAATAACTACATTCCGTGATGAAGGTGGCCGGAAGCGATGCATGAGGATATAGGCCGCACGGTCCATTCCTCTTTCTCCGTCTCGGCCAGAAGTCAGGACACGTACCATATCTTCATCGTAAAGGTTGTTCCCTGCCAACAACAGAAGAAGAAGAACCACCTTTAGAGGCCACTTTTCCCCGCAGAGCAGGGGTTGGCCTTTTTCAGGCACCGTTGTCCCCTATTTGAAGCAATGTTTTACGGCCGGATGCCCTTCCTGCCGCCAACCCTGTTGGTCGCCTTTCACGACAAACAGGGAATTACCAGTGAACTGGTACTCAATTTGCCGACCTCCGAAGGATGACAGGCTGAGTTAACCCCCCTGGCGTTAATTCAGCGATCGACTGGGATTCGAACCCAGGATCCTAGGATCCTAAGCAGGCACCCTAGCCGCTAAGCCAACACCAGGCATTCCCTGCTAACAACAGCCACAATTAAATTAAAAACATTGAAACAAGAGTGATTGAAATAATGACAGAAGCAGCAATAACTAGAAGGGCACTCAGTAGAGAGCATACCTCCGCCAGGCTGAACATTTTATGTTTTCTATCCCACTGATAGGCCGGATCTGGATTCGGACCTAAACCAAAATCGAATCGGCTTGTTCTTGTCACCTTACCAACTCATCCACCTTGTTTGGTCAGAACTCGTCCACAACTTTTTGAAATATCGTGCAATATATCGCTTTTGGCTCCATCTTTGAATGGTGAAAAATTACTTTAAAATATTCTCAGATCCAGATCCAGATCTTCACCAAGATCGAATCGATTCGTCCTTGTCACACACTCAACTTGTCCACTAAGTTTCGTCGGAATCAGTCAACAACTTTTGATCTATCCTGTTCAAAAACAACCAGACAAACAGCCAGGGGTGAAAACATACCTCATCCCACCTTTGGTGGCAGAGGTAATCAAGGTATATGTATATTATTAAATAAATTAATACATCATTACATTTACACGTTCTGAAATTATATGGGGGTCAATGATGCCTCAAGGTCGATGGTGATGCACCCGCCGGGACTCCCCGCAAGCACAACGCCCTGCCGCCGGAACTCCCCTCGAGGGCCGCATCATGCCTCAGGGACTACCCTCGAGCGCCGCGCCCTGCCGCCGGGACTCCCCTCGAGCGCCGCGCCCTGCCTCCGGGACTCCCCTCGAGCGCCGCGCCCTGCCTCCGGGACTCCCCTCGAGCGCCGCGCCCTGCTGCCGGGACTCCCCTCGAGCGCTGCGCCCTGCCGCCGGGACTCCCCTCGAGCGCTGCGCCCTGCCGCCGGGACTCCCCTCGAGGGCCGCATCATGCCTCAGGGACTACCCTCGAGCGCCGCGCCCTGCCGCCGGGACTCCCCTCGAGCGCCGCGCCCTGCCTCCGGGACTCCCCTCGAGCGCCGCGCCCTGCCTCCGGGACTCCCCTCGAGCGCCGCGCCCTGCCTCCGGGACTCCCCTCGAGCGCCGCGCCCTGCTGCCGGGACTCCCCTCGAGCGCTGCGCCCTGCCGCCGGGACTCCCCTCGAGCGCTGCGCCCTGCCGCCGGGACTCCCCTCGAGGGCCGCATCATGCCTCAGGGACTCCCCTCGAGCGCCGCGCCCTGCTGCCGGGACTCCCCTCGAGCGCCGAGCCCTGCTGCCGGGACTCCCCTCGAGCGCCATATAATTCAAGACGCCCTGTATAATTTTATTGTTTACTGTGTCTGATTAATAATGGAAACCATTCTTTCAATTTTGAAAAGTACAAACAAGTTTCACTGATTTCAGAGAAAGTAGTTTAAAGGATAGAAACAATTCTGAAATGTTATTTTATGATTATTTAGATCAATTATTATTTAGGATTGATTATTTTGAGGTGTTCAGTGCACTTTGAGATCCCAAAACTCAGTGGCTTTATATAATATTCCGCTCACCAAGGAAATACCAAAGGTTTACCATATGTATCTTTTTGAATCTAATGTGCAACTTTTCTACAATTACTCCTAACTATACGTGTATGCAATTTTTCTCTGATCAAGGGTTCTTCATTTATGTAGGCATGGTCCTGCACAACTTCATCACACATTTCCTCCTCTTCCCTCTACATACCTCCGCCCTCTCGTTGTGGTTTAAGCACATACTGGTCTGGATTAGCCAGTGCCTTCTGCACAGCCATATCTCCCTCTTCACCCTGGAGAAAAAGGTTGTTTAGAAACAAAAAGGAGGTAAATTGGTACACACAGGTTTACTCTAAATTTTATGTTGTTGAACGTCCAAGACTGTTGAACACAAAGTAATTTTTGAATATATTGTCTGCATGACGACGATGCTATTGAAGGCGATACCACAATAAGCATTGAGATTTCCGGTCGGGGATCGGTGCAAGTGGATGACTGAGTTGCTGTTGTGTCCTGATCTATACACAAAGAATTAAGTTAAGCACCCCCCCCCCGTTTTTTTACAACCTCGCACATTACAAGTTTGTTGTCGTCAAAACAGTGTAATATACCCATGATATTGCTATATTTTCTGGAGAAGTGATATTATGGTCACATAAAAACATAACAATCATGCCGTTTTCAATATTTTATTCTGAATAATTTAAGGTGAAATTTTTTGGGAATTTTAGGCATATTTTCACCTCAATTTAAGTATGGAGCTATAGGTCCATCACGGACAGTGTGGATGACGTTTATGTTTTCTAACGTACAGTCATTGTTCTGAGAAGACCTCTAGCGATCTTTGCGTCAATAACGTGTGTAGGACCCACGTGATCGGATCACTGACTCAACCCTACGTCTCATAGACCCTATAAGCCGTCGTATGCGTTGCTGTGGCAGGTTGTTCCATTCCCGATGTAATGCACGTTCCAATTCATCCAGATTGGCTATTGGAGGGACCATCTTCGCAATTTGTCGTCCCAACATGTCCCAAACGTGCTCGAGGGGGTTCAACCTGCCACAGCAACGCATACGACGGCTTACAGGGTCTATGAGACGTAGGGTTGAGTCAGTGATCCGATCACGTGGGTCCTACACACGTTATTGATGCAAAGATCGCTAGAGGTCTTCTCAGAACAATGACTGTACGTTAGAAAACATAAACGTCATCCACACTGTCCGTGATGGACCTATAGCTCCATACTTAAATTGAGGTGAAAATATGCCTAAAATTCCCAAAAAATTTCACCTTAAATTATTCAGAATAAAATATTGAAAACGGCATGATTGTTATGTTTTTATGTGACCATAATATCACTTCTCCAGAAAATATAGCAATATCATGGGTATATTACACTGTTTTGACGACAACAAACTTGTAATGTGCGAGGTTGTACAAAAACGGGGGGGGGGTGCTTAACTTAATTCTTTGTGTATATGTTGTGTCCTGATCTATGTTGTGTCCTGATCTATGTTGTGTCCTGATCTGTTCTCTGCCCTAGCTCTTCCACGAGAGTAGACATTGAACAATATATAAAATAAATAAATAAAGGTATGCTTGCTCTTGTTCAACAATCTATAATATTGTCCTGTGATTCCCCTTGGTGAAGATCGGGAAATCACGAATAGCCAAAGCGAGCGTTAATGGAAGCATTCAATTCAATAGCGGATTTTATATCGACACGTGGGCAGAAGAACGAAGAAGAAGAAGAAGCTGGAGGCGATTACCTGGATGGCCTCGTTGATGTCTTCACTCAGAAAAGTAACTCAAATGGGAATGGATTAAAATGTACAGGGAAAAATAATACAACGCTTTATTGCCACGGATGCCGATAATACAAAATAAAACGCGCGATAATTAATGTCCTAAATTGGGACGTCCCCACGACAGACTTATAACACACACGAGGGGAGAATTTAAATGAAAATAACCGTGGTGTGTGTGTGTGTGTGTGTGTGTGTGTGTGTGTGTGTGTGTGTGTGTGTGCGTGCGCGCACACGTTTAGCTCAACCACTTGCAGTCTCGTTGGGGTTCGTCGGTTCGTCCGGTGCGTTGGTGGGAACCGCCCGGTCGTTGGCGGGAACCGCCCGTTCCCGCGCTGCTAGGCCTCCATTCCCTTGTGTGCACCTGGCACATCCGTGCCCCCTCCAGGCAGGTCGCGTGAGTGAGCGAATGATCCGCAGCTTCCCTCGTTCCGGCTGTAGGTCACGTCCCGCACACCATCGCTCGCCAATGTCCGGAACCAAGAGGAGAGACCCAATGGCAGAGGAATGCGTGAGGGCCAAGCGAGAGAGAAGGGAAGAGAGTCCAAGGCCAGGAGAAGAACGACGTCTGGGCGCGAAGGGATCCAAAACGAGAGGGGCCAAATGCCGGCCAGCCGTGGTTTTTACGTCCTGTCTCCTGACGTCATCGGTCCTCCCTTCCAATCAGTCCGTCGCCTCTCGACCTCTAGAATGTTCTTCCCATGTCAGTCCTTCACCATTGGCCGAGCGCTTCGCGCTCTCCTCCTCATGCCATCGGTCGGTGGCCAATCAGTCCGTCGCTTCCTTCTACCAATCAGTGGGTCGCTCCTTGCTTCGCCCAGAGTCAATCAAGTCCTTCCTTACTCTGGCCTTTCATTGGTCAACTCCCGCCCAATAGCGAGTCCTTCTGGGCGTGGCTCTCGGCCTGCCTGACCGATGTGTGGCTGCCAAGTCGGGGTTGTCAGCCCAAGAGCATCATCTGGGTTCCGGTTAGGTTTTATTGTGGGGGGGGGGGGGGGGGGGGGGAGGGGGGAATTTAATTAGCATGTGTGGTGCTAATGAGCCTGCCTAGTGTCTATGTGCGTTGCCATACGGGACGTAGGATAAATCACAAGGTCTCACACACAGGGGAATTAAGATCATCCCTACGATAACAAGCATTCTGAGTATTGCGCTGCAATACATGTCCCCGACCAAAGTTCAAAGTGCCATAACTTTGTCAAAAATGATCGAATATGCAAATTTATGCACGGTTGATGCTGGTTTTCAAACTTGATCTGCGTTATGCTGAGACACATGTGTGTACAAAATTTTGTTGAAATCAGCCAATGTTTGGTGGAGTTATCGCACGAAACCAAAGTGTGACAGACGAACCTCATTAAATATGCAAATTTATGCACGGTTGAATGTGGGCGCGGATGATGTGAGACCGGGTTATCCTGACCAGGTTATCCTGACCGGGTTATCCTGACCGGGTTATCCTGACCAGGTTATCCGCGGACCGTGGAAGCTAGGTTACTTCTGACGCGTACTGTGTGTACTGCTAAGAGGGCAGAGTATCAGATACATATTTTAAGAAGTATTCACACAGATTATACGCACAGAAGCATATGGTAAAGTGACATTACAACCTCCCTAGATGTATTGTTGATTTATTGGTAAACGATGTGAATTCAATGTATTCTTGTCTGATATGAAGAATTGTGTCAATGGAAACAAAATTCAGTGAAAACGTTTTTGACTTGATGCTTATTCTCGGAAAGCATTTTAAAGAACAGTCCACGATTACAGCATATTGTACACAAGGAATATTAACAGCTTTGACTTACCGCACTCCAAAGTATAGTCCGGAAAACTGTTGGGGAAATTACCAAGGGTTATTTACCTACAGGTTCTGAATCGTTCCCAATCACTAATTACCTCAGGACGGGCTTACCTGTGATTCGCACTCGGGACTTCGATTTATACACCTCGCAGACAGGTCAGCAGAAGCACGAGAAAATACGTTGTTTTTCAAGATCAATGATCGATGTGTATATATATATATGTTGCTCGGCTTGGCTCCGCCCCTCCTGAAAGAGCGCGCTGTGTCGCGCTTTTGACGTTCGCGAGACGAGGCTGAGGGCGCGCGTTGCGGCTTGAGGAGAACTCTAGAATAAACAAAGTGCCATAACTTTGTCAAAAATGATCGAATATGCAAATTTATGCACGGTTGTTGCTGGTTTTCAAACTTGATCTGAGGCATGCTGAGACACGTGTGTGTCACGCCTCGCCTCGTTGATAAGCCCGCAAGGTCGCTCCGTGCAGCGGCCTGCACGTATTGCACTGTGTGAATTATATAAATTATTACCAACTCATGGTCTGAGGTACGGGCGATTCAAGAGATATCCATATTTTTTTTTTCCGTTTAATTAACGATATCTGCCAAACCACGTGCCCTATCGCAAATTCCAAAATGACATTTTAGTAGACTGATATGCTGAACAGATCTGTGAAGTTTCCCCTCGATTGGATCAAAAATGAGGGAGGGGCTCGGTTTTAAAGGTTCATGCTTAAAAACGTCATAACTCTGAAACCATGTGACGCATGACGTCATGCTCGCTGACTTTTTTGTTCGTCATGGGTATGTGATTCTGCCTGCAAAGTTTGGCCTCGATCTGTTCAGCCGTTGCAGAGAAAAAGGGGTTTTCGTGTTTACACGAAAAACAATATGGCGGCCGACCCACGTGACCTGTGACGTCATAATTACCATTAAAATATTCTACAGACCGAGTCCCTCCTACGGTGAAAATTTTATCTCAATCAGTCCAATTATTGCAGAGAAATTGCTTTTTAAAGGAAATTAAAACTTAAAATGGCACTGAGTTAAGGATCATCAGAATTATCAGAATTCCCAAAGTTCAAAGTGCCATAACTTTGTTAGAAATGATCGAAACGTCGTGAAGTTCGAACTTGATCTGTAGCTTATCATGAGGAAACCATGTGCCAAGTTTGAAATCATTAGCGTTAAGCGTTTAGAAAAAAAGTCCGGAAAACTGTTCTTTGCGTGACGGACTGACGGACTGACGGACGGAGAGACGGCGTGCAAACCTATAGACCCCTCCGGTGTACACCGGTAGGGGACTAATAAGCACAAGGCCATCCTCGTATGACCACAAATATACAAGATTAATCTGACATCCGGGCTGAACAGGTTCCTGACTTATGTACATCAAAATGGTTCTTCCTAACCCCGATTATCGGAGCATCCACCTATACAGATCTACGCGAATCTATGTATCACTCTACCCCAAAATTTGTAACAATATTAAAAGTCAGTGTGTGTATTGTGTCAGTGTGTGTATTGTGTCAGTGTGTGTATTGTGTCAGTGTGTGTATTGTGTCAGTGTGTGTATTGTGTCAGTGTGTGTATTGTGTCAGTGTGTGTATTGTGTCAGTGTGTGTATTGTGTCAGTGTGTGTATTGTGTCAGTGTGTGTAATGTGTCAGTGTGTGTATTGTGTCAGCATGTGTGTGTGTGTGTGTATTGTGTATGTGTGTGTGTGTGTGTGTGTGTGTGTGTATTGTGTGTGTGTGTGTTTGTGTGCGTCAGTGTGTGTGTGTGTGTTGACTTGACGATGGGTTGACTTGATGGGTTGACTGACTGCCTGGACGCAACTGAGGTTGTGGATCTACTGATGTACCATCTATTGATGTGGATCCATGATCGAGGTTGTGGATCCGCCGTTTGGAGAGGTCCTGGGCTGAAAGGATCGAAACCCCGAGGAAGAACGGTGCCCAGCTGATGATCCATGCAGTCGGGGAACTAGTCAATTGCTTACGGGTTAAGGTGCTTACTTTAGGTAGAGAAACTATGTTTGAGGTTTACAATTTAAATAAAGTTGAATATGGGATGTTGTGAAATTAACATCATTTACAACAATCCTTTAAATTATTTAAGTTTAGGAACAACCGATACTGTACAATTAATGAAGTGTGTGTGTGTGTGTGTGTGTGTGTGTGTGTGTGTGTGTGTGTTTGTTTGTGTGTCAGTGTGTGTGTCAGTGTGTGTGTGTGTTGTGTCAGTGTGTGTATTGTGTCAGTATGTGTGTGTTGTGTCAGTGTGTGTGTATTGTGTCAGTATGTGTGTGTGTGTGTGTGTGTGTGTGTGTGTCAGTATGTGTGTGTGTTTGTGTCAGTGTGTGTGTGTGTGTGTGTGTGTGTGTGTGTGTTGTGTATGTGTTGTGTCATTGTATGTGTGTATGTGTGTCAGTGTGTGCCAGTGTGTGTGTGTGTGTTGTGTCAGTGTGTGTGTGTTGTTTAATTGTGTGTATTGTGTCAGTGTGTGTATTGTCAGTGTGTGTGTGTGTGTGTGTGTGTGTGTGTGTTTCAGTGTGTATGTGTTGTGTGAATGTGTGTGTATGTGTTGTGTCAATGTGTGTGTGTGTGTGTGTGTGTGTGTGTGTGTGTGTGTGTGTGTGTGTGTGTGTATTGTGTCAGTATGTGTGTGTGTCAGTGTGTGTATGTGTTGTGTGAATGTGTGTGTATGTGTTGTGTCAATGTGTGTGTGTGTGTGTGTGTGTGTGTGTATTGTGTCAGTATGTGTGTGTGTGTGTGTGTGTGTGTGTGTCAGTATGTGTGTGTGTGTGCCAGTGTGTGTGTTGTGTATGTGTTGTATCATTGTATGTGTGTATGTGTGTCAGTGTGTGCCAGTGTGTGTGTGTGTTGTGTCAGTGTGTGTGTGTGTTGTTTTAGTGTGTGTATTGTGTCAGTGTGTGTGTATGTGTGTATTGTGTCAGTATGTGTGTGCATTGTGTCAGTGTGTGTGTGTGTGTGTGTGTGTGTGTGTCAGTGTGTATGTGTGTGTGTTTCAGTGTGTATGTGTTGTGTCAATGTGTGTGTATGTGTGTCAATGTGTTGTGTCAATGTGTGTGTGTGTGTGTGTGTGTGTGTGTGTGTGTGTGTGTATGTGTGTGTGTGTCAGTGTGTGTGTTTCAGTGTGTATGTGTTGTGTCAATGTGTGTGTGTGTGTGTGTGTGTGTGTGTGTGTTTCAGTGTGTATGTGGTGTGTGTGTGTGTGTGTGTGTGTGTGTGTGTGTGTGTGTGTGTGTGTGTGTGTGTGTGTGTGTGTGTGTGTGTGTGTGTCAGTGTCCTCCATAACTCCAAAATCATTAAACGTAGCAGCCCCAAACTTTGCATGCATACTTCTCGACCTTCAAGAGAGAGCATGACTGAAAACTGTGTGTTTGCGTGTGTTCAAACACCCTTTTTGAAAATGATTAACGGGGTGCTTAGAAGAAAAAGAAAGAAAAAGAAGCCTTACCGCAATGGTGGTCTGCCATCTTGGTCAGCCGACTGTCACATCGCTGGGTTCTTAAGCCGCCATTTTGTTTCGGCCTATTGAGATTGTTCACCCAATAACAGGGAACATGAGCTGGGTTTCGACCGTCGTGAGACAGGTTCCCTGCGTCGGTCCTGCAGATATGCGTGGAAAGAAAGGGTGTCCGGAGAATAATAAGGTCGGTCTTGTGTTTGTTGGGTTTGTAGTTTTTGATTTATTAATGTTCTAAAATATGGCCTGTTGGCTGTTGGTCTTGGCTTGGTGTTGACTAGATGCTAGGCCGCGCAGTTTTCAGCGAATAAAGTCGTCTAAGTGAAGGTTTTGGTTAATGTAATGAACATCATTTTGTGCCGAAGCTTATAAGCTTTTGGTTTATGTTAGGATGGATGATGGATGGCTTAGGATGATGATGTTTTATGATTTTGAAAAGGATTTCCTCTGATAAAAATGGGGTTTTGCTTCAAACACCCTCACAGGCTTAATTCAGCTCGGAATTCGATTTGTGTTTTTGGTTTGGGTCGTTGCTGAAAACGGTTGAACACTAGACGACAACAAATTAGGTGAAAATCCAATACGTTTTGACAAACTCGTGGCATTTAATGAACTAGGGCATGCCCGTACTATATATAAGCTAGGACGTGCCCGTACGTGGGTGCCCGTTCCTTGCCAAAAAAAAAAAAAAAAAAAAATTTGTGTAGGGGTGTGTGTGTGTAAACATCCTAGGGCGTGCCCGTACGTGGGTGCAAAAAAACATGCGTGCAAACAACAACAACAAAAAAAAACTTTGAAACCACGTGGCAGTAACGACCACAGAACCCCCCCCCCCCTCTATTTACATGAATGGTTTGGTCCATTCGCAACGACCACAGAACCCCCCCCTCTATTTACATGCAATGGTTTGGTCCATTCGCAACGCCAAAGCGAACGGCGAACGGCTAAATCGCCATAGCTCGGTAAGTACTTGTCCGATTAATTACAAACCTTGAAAAGGCACATCCTCGGGTCCCCAGCAATATACCTGGCAAGTTTAAAGTATATCGGACCCGTGGTTGTCGAGAAACAGCGGTCACAGACAAACACACAGACACACAGACACACAGACACACAGAGATTACTGGAATTATAGATAGATTAACATGGGAAAGGACGGTTAAACTTCATCATTCCTCCTTCGTTGCTTCGAGCGGCCTCACGGGTTTATTTTAACTCTAATTTGATTTCTGTTTTCGGTTTTAGTCGCAGGTTAGGGTCGGTAAAGGTCTTGGTGGCAAAACAAGTTCGGTAAAATTCCGATACATTTCGACTAATTTATCTCATGGTGTTTGTTATATGGAACGGTAGGTACAGCGAATGCAGGCGACCCTGAGAGTTCATTTTAACTCAGATTCGTTCTCTGTTTCAGTAACAAGTTAAGGTCGATAAAGGCCCTGGTTAACCTAATTTGGTGAGAATCGCTTCACTTTTGACTAATTTACCTCGTGGAGTCATTGAGTCAATGCCGTTTCTGCTAATAAATTGTTATTTCTGCGAATAAAAATTTCCACGTGTTTTTTCACCTCTCCCCCCCGCCCCCCCTTCCCATGCCTCCTCCACCAAGCCCTCTCCCTCCCACAGATCTCCCGATGTCCCTGCTCTCCATCTTGTTCTCCAGCTCCCTTTATCATATGTTTTATGCTTTTTGTGTAAGTTTGTCTTTTTTGTGATCAATGTTAGCTCTTACACGAGCCTCGACCTTGTATGCAAAAAACAAAAAAACAAAAAAAAGGTGTGAGCGAGGTTTTCAGGAAGTTGGACATATGATTGCATGCTTGATGTTGTGAGCAATTGGAATGTGTAAGGACGGTTGTTGGGTGCCTTAAAATGGCGTGGCATCACTTGGAGAACATGTATTGTTGCTGGTCTTAAAGAAGACGTCGTCTCAATGTTCCCTTGTTTCTCTCTGCAATTCACTATAACGAAGCCATTTTGATGATGTCACATCATTCAACATAACATCTTGGTGATTGGTCGAGATACAAAGCACAAAAAGGTTTAATTTTATCAAAAGCAACAAACGAGCATGCAATAGATGGGAGGAAGGAGCAGGTCAATCTCACCTCGTCCAGTCCGTGTATCGTAGTGAAGGTTTGCTGCAGACGGGCAATGCAAGTGCCAGAAAGGCCTAGCGACGAAAGTTCATCAGGAGAAGTCAACTTTTGCTGAACTTTTTTAGTTCCAGCTAACTGGGTGGGTATGTCAGGGCAGCAGGCAGCAAGCGAACGCTCCAGGATGCGACGTACTCGCCATGCCAGGAAATACAGAAAAACAAACGTTAAAATTGAAAAGGAAATGTCATTACCTCACCAAAGAAACTTCAAATGTTACAGCTCTTCTGGAGAAGGTGGTGAGCGGAATTGCACTCAAAATGTTGCATCCTCTCTTCACCAATGTCCATCCTGAAGCAGTGTGCATGTTGTTACGGATATGGAAAGAAAGTTGTAAAGAAGCACCACAATCACCCCAATACTGCGCCCATTAACATTTGAGGAACTTACTACTTCATCATACTGTTGTGGATCGTAGCCCGTGCGGTAATAAACTACCGCCACTTCTTTTTGACCTCTACGTGGGGAAATGAAATTATTACAATTACAAATTTCTTCAACAAAACACAAAAATACAATGTGTTAAAAGTAATCCAATCTTGGTCGAAGTAATCTAATCTAACTTGAAAATAAATATAATCTCTGTATGACCTGGTAAAGGTTGGACAAGACTGGCATGTTGACCTCTTACCTCGTTTGTCTCAAAATGCATACAAGGCTCAATACTTATGTGGTATCTTTGCATCCTTAGCCAAAGGTCACTACCCATCCCCTCCCCCATTTCGTCTGATCTTCTTCACGGCACATTGCTCTCTGAGCTGTGTGAGCATCTAAGTCTGCAAGGTGGCGAAATCTTGACACCTCCTTTACAACAGTGATTGGTGTACAGGTGTTGATATTTTATGCTTGTGAACTGGAATTTCTTCAATTTATAGTCTTGAACTAATAATTCCCCTCAGGGTCACCTTCTCTCTCCAAAGGTAGCTAGAAAAGGCAGCGCCATCACACCCAGACAGATACAGCCGACAGAGCCAGAAGGGGAGAGAGAACCACACGAACCACCTTTAGAGGACATTTTTCCCCGCAAAGCAGAGGTTGGCCTTTTTCAGGCACCGTGGTCCCCTTTTTGAAGCAATGTTTTATGGCCGGATGCCCTTCCTGCCGCCAACCCTGTTAGTCGCCTCTTTCGACAAACGGGGAATTACCGGTGAACTGGTACTCAATTTGCCGACCTCGGAAGGATGATAGGCTGAGTCAACCCCCCCGGCGTTAATTCAGCGATCGACCGGGATTCAAACCCAGGATCCTAGGATCCCAAGCTGGCACCCTAACTGCTAAACCAACAACAGGCCTAGAGAGAGCCACATGGAGACACAGAAAAACTGGAGGGACGCCGGCCTGCCAGACAAGACACGCCACGAGTGGAAAGAGGACTGAATGTGGGCCTGCACTAAAGCATCCTTGGCATCTCTGTTGACAAGGCCGGCAACGTGCAATGCTTCACCAGGGAAGACACATACAAGTACACCACATTATCACCTCTCATGTTTGTCTTGTGTTCCTGACTGTGTCTACCCATGTTACAACATGTTAAGGATAGCTGATGGAAACCGTTACCGTCCAGGTTAAGCATGCAAATCCGTTTTCTCTGTCACTTTTTACTCACGTGTTGCTCCCTGTGCCGCCATCCCCAATACATATTAAACCTGCTATTTCTAAAGTGAGTCGCTTTGCATTTGCAAACGTAGTATCATCTGCAGGCCGAAGTATACTGGCCCTGCTTATTTGCCTTTACAGACTCTGCCCACTGTGCAGACTGCAGCTTAAGCTGATACGTAGCAAATGATGATATGTACATAGCTGATACCTTTTGAACTGTAAAAAAAACAAACACATACACACGGCCAAGAGGAGGTTAGCTCAACTGGGATGGAGAACGAATCATTATTAATGCCCAAGACCAGCCAGTGACACCAGACAAATGGTTTTAAGAAAATGGCAAGTGAAGGTTCTGCAAGGTAGAAACAGAAAGCACAAGCCACCTTCTATCAGGATGTAAAAAAAATCTCAAAAACTCATGTCAGAACAGCTGTACAAACAAAGACAACACAAGGTATGTAGAGTAATCCGCTGGCACATCTGTAAAAACTTCAATATCGCAGTGCCAGAAAATTCAGAAACTTCAGCCATATGGAAGTATAAGTGAGAACAAGGAAGTAATGCTCATATACGACATGATGATTCCATCGAGTGTGAACATAGAAAGCAAGGCATTGTGACCGGAAACATATAAAACGGCATTGCTAATTTTGCCCAACTTTGACAAAAGGAAGCAAAGTGACATGCCTGAGAAAAAAAAGTTAAATAGCCCAATCACATCACAGACACATCACACCCACTGGCAGAAGATTTTTCTTAAATGGCCTTATTTTATCTTTAACTGCTATGTCAAAAGGAAGCAAGTACATGAATGATTTACAATAACTAAAGGAAGCAAGTACCAGCACATGAATGATTTACAATAACTAAAGGAAGCAAGTACCAGCACATGAATGATTTACAATAACTAAAGGAAGCAAGTACCAGCACATGAATGATTTACAATAACTAAAGGAAGCAAGTACCAGCACATGGACGATTTACAATAAAAACAAGAAAAAGAGCAATCAGAGATTGCAAACCCTCGCCAGGATGTATTTTCAGTGATTTTTAAGGCTTTTGTGTTAAAACAAATATGGCGGCCGAACCACGTGACCGATGACGTCATCATTATTTTTTTCCTAAACTAATTTATTCCTAGATTATCCTCAAGAAATTTCATCTTGATCGGATGAAGTTTTGTACTTGTCGAATTATGACATCATAATGGAGGCACCTATGACATCATTAACATATTTTATTCCCCATGAAGAGTTCTTTACAATGAGCCATGTCTCAATTTTTTCTATTCAGCGCTTTCGGAGATATAGAGGTGCAAGGTTTTTCGGTTTTTCCAAAATGGAGCCTGTACCACTTGACATATGACATCATAATTATCATTAAAAAATTCTACAGGTGGAGTTGCACCTATGGTGAAAATTTCCTGTCAATCGGACCAACGGTTGCAGAGAAAATCATATTTATTCTGTGCGGACAACAGAAACAGACAGACAGACAAACAAACAAACAAACGGACTCAAATGCAATACCCTCTCCTCTGGCGAGAGTAACAAAAGGAAACAAATAGCCAAACGAGCTTTTGTAGCTTGCTTCCTTTTGTCAAATTTGCGCAGAATTGAGGTATCAGTTCCCAGCAATTTTGGCCTAAACAATGCAGAAATGAAGATAACCACCACATACCAAGACATCAAAAGTAGGGGCGATACGATCTGGCACCGCGCCATGCTCACCAAAGTCTCCTCCTATGGTATCCATGGAAATCTCCACACATGGCTTGCAGACTTCCTGAACGGTCATAGTGAACGTTTCGCCCTGAATGGAATTCTTTCATCTCCCCTTCCTGTTCAGGCTGGAGTTCCCCAAGGTAGTGTTCTGGGCCCTGTGCTTTTTCTGGTCTTCATCAATGATCTCTATGACTCTCTATAAAATATTCTCTATCTTTCTGCTGATGAATCCACTCTCTGCCACTCCATATCTCAACCCTCAGATTGGCAGGCAGCAGCCTCCTCACTCTCTGCAGACCTGAACAAAATCACAAACTGGTCAAACATGTGGACATGTCTTTCAATCCTGAGAAATCTCACACTCTCACTATGTCTCTCTGAAAACACCATCTGGAAAACCCTCCCATCTATTTTCTCAACAATCCTCTCAAAGAAGTTCTGTCACTCAAGCTTTTAGGTCTCACTATCTGCCATGATCTTTCCTGGGAAAACCACATTTCCAAGCTGGCCTCCAAAGCCAGTCGCCGACTGGGCATCCTCCGTCGTGGGAAGTCCTTCCTTGGCACATCTGAGCTCCTCACCACACACAAGGCTTTCATCCGCAGCTCAATGGAATACTGGTCTCCCCTCTGGGCCGGTTCTCCTGCCTCACACCTAGCTCGGCTTCACGCTGCAGAAACCAAAGCTTTCAGAATCATTGGAATCTCCCGTGATGACGCTGATTCTGAGGGCCTTTCACTCAATCACCGCAGGCAGGTTGGTGGTCTTCCTGTCTTCTACCGACTCCTATGCAGCCTATCCCCCCCAGCTCTCTCTGTGCTCTGTCCCCCAAATATTCCTGCAGGTCGCACACGATCTGCCAGCATCCCTCTTATGGTTGAATGAATGAATGAATGATGGTTAAACGACCTAAATCAAGACTCTCTGCTCACCTTCACTCCTTCATTGCTCTTTCTCTTTCTCCCGCCTCTGGAACAAACTCCCCCACTCTCTTCAATCCCACTCCTCCCTCCATGTCTTTAAAACAGCTGTTCACCACCATCTCTTATCTTTCCCTATCCAAAATACTGATCTTGTATCTTTTCTACCCCCGTAAATACACCCCAACTCCACATCTTCCAATCTACAACTTCATTCCTGAAATTCATCATAGTGTACATTTGTTTTATACCATGTACACTAGCGGTCAAAAGTTTTAGAAAACCCTCAATTTTTCCAGATTTATTGAAATTTAAGCAATTTAAGTCCAGTGACTAACCTGAAATGGTACAAATAGTCAGGTTCACTCTGTCAATAAATTATATTTCGTTCAAAATCATGGTAGATTAGCAAACCTATACATTTTTGGAAAGGTTATAGCATAAGGAAACTAAAAATCAATGTTTACATTTGGAGAGATACCTGTATGGCGGCCATTTTGGATTTTCAAAATGGCCACTGTAAAATACATATTTTGTTCTATTTCTGCCTCTAATTACCCTAAAAACTTTTAAAAATATACTAAACCTATATTTTCAGGGACAAGGAATCCAATGAAAGTATCAAATTAGTGCTATGGGGAATGGTAAGACACGAATCAAAGGTTTTGAATTGCAAAATACTGTCTTTATATTCGCGATAAGTTGCATAATCAAATACATGTTATCATTTTGTACAGGCAGTTAATAACATCAAAATGTGTCACAATAATTCATATCACCAAACATACACAGGCAGTCAGCAAAATCATACATACACATGCAGTCAGTATAACTTCACATCTACACAGGCAGTCAATGACAAAATATACACAGGCAGTCGATGGCATCAAACATACACGATTACAGAATATGCCATTCAGAGTTCGTCATCACCGTCCTGTGTGTCGTATCCGACAATATAGTCCGCATCGTTTTCACAGTCCGTTCCACACAAGCAAAGGTCGGTCAAATTGATTGGCAAATCGAATTGGTCGAATGGTCGATCGAATCGAATTCGATGAATCGAATCGAATCGATCGAATTGTCGATCGAGGCGATTGGTCGAATGGTCGAATTGGTCGAATGGAATTGGTCGATTGGTCGAATTGGTCGAATCGAATTGGTCGGAATTGGCAAATGTAAACATTGATTTTCAGATTTTCCATGTAATAACGTTTCCAAAAATGTATAGGTTTGCTAATCTACCATGATTTTGAACGAAAAAACAGTGAACCTGACTAAAAGGTAAGCAATAAACTGCTCGAGGTTAAAAAAAAAAGTTTAGGTTAGCAAAAACGGGAAAATAATGTAAATTGCACAGTTATCTTGTAAAAAAAAAGAAAAAAAAAAAGGCCTTTTTCAGGGAACAAATAATGGGTTAACAACTTACAGCTGTTCTGCAGAAATGTAAGTAAATTAAGCCTTGAAAGTTGATGCAAGCAATTCCTACAGTTGTCCCAACCTCTGCTGATTACTTGTTTACAAACCCCCTCCCGGTCTGTATAAAAACAGTATTGGAACAGACTGTTATTACACCCTCTGAAGCATTATTTGGACAATATTGCACTGCAGGAAGTAGTATATTGGAAACTGGAGGAAACTCTGAAAGGAAGAGGTCTGGCAGACCCAAAGCCACAACAGAATCAGAAGACAAGTTTCTGAGAGTCAACCGCTTGCGTGATAGGCGGCTCACAGGACAACAGCTTCAAGCACAGCTTAACACTGGTCGAAGTAAGCAAGTCTCAGTTTCAACTGTGAAGAGAAGATTTCGAGCTGCAGGTTTGACAGGTCGAGTGGCCGTAAGAAAGCCATTGTGAAGATGGCAAAATAAGAAAAAGAGGCTTGCCTGGGCCATGAGGCACCACCAGTGGACTACTGAAGACTGGAAGAAGGTCTTATGGACCGATGAATCAAAATTTTAAATATCTGGTTCATCACGCAGGATTTTGTACGCCGTCGAGTAGGCGAAAGGATGGTTCCTCAGTGTGTGACACCAACTGTGAAACATGGAGGAGGAAGCGTGATGGTCTGGGACTCTTTTGCTGGATCCAGAGTCGGCGACTTGCACAGAGTGACTGGCACCCTGAACCAAAAGAGCAACCACAGCATTTTGCAGCGCCATGCAATACCCTCTGGTATACGCCTAGTTGGTCAGGGGTTCATCCTACAGCAAGATAATGACCCTAAACACACCTCCAGGCTATGTCAAAACTACCTTCGAGGAAAAGAATAAGATGGTCGGCTTCAAATCATGGAATGGCCAGCACAGTCTCCAGACTTAAACCCCATCGAGCTGGTTTGGGATGAACTGGACAGAAGGGTGAAAGCAAAGCAACCGACAAGTGCAACACATTTGTGGGAACTTCTGCAACAGTGTTGGGAAGAACTTCCCGAACAATATTTGATTTCCATTGTAGAAAGAATGCCACGAGTGTGTTCGGCGGTTATATCTGCAAAAGGTGGCTACTTTGCCGAGTCAAAAATTGAAATTAAATTTCGTTAAACAAAATGATTCCATTATTTCTTTTTTATCTCCAATTGTTTATTTGTTCTATGCTTAATTTCAGAGTACATTGAGACATTAAACTGCGTAAATTTCAATAAAAACTGGAAAAATTGAAGTGTTCTAAAACTTTTGACCGGTAGTGTATATCGTTTCCAGAAGAGATTGTGTGTGTGTGTAGTTCAGGAGAAAAGAGCAAGTACCTACTTTGGGGGGCTGAAACCCTCAGTCAACCTCCGTAGACCTCGATTTTTGTAATGCTGTGAACAAGCTTGAGTTGCCACATACCAAATATCATTTTAGCCAAGGTTGGTCACAATCCCATCAGCAGTTTCCGAAAAGACGTTGCAAGTGTTTACAGACCGACGGACAAATGACGTGCCATCCCATAAGCTCCCCAGAACTATGTTCCAGGTGAGCTAAAAATCAAGTGAAAAAAATCCTGAAATCTGAAGAACGCCGAAATTGTACTCATGATAATTGGAGCAATGAGAATGATGAAGAACCTTAAATAAATCATAAAAACCATCCCTGAAAATATTAATACAAATGAACTGCAATTAGTTGGAAGCTGTCCAGGGCTCAGTGATGATCCTGAAAAGAGCCCTCGGAACAAAGCTTTGAGAACAAGAAAACTTAGTTGTTTTCTTGGTTGTTATGGAACAATTGACCACCTATTACTGAACAAGGCCATACTTGAAAATTGCAAAATGCGAAGAACTACGTGCTTGTGTGTGCACTTCCCCCATGGCACTTCCCTCAAGCTCAGTGGCTGGGTTAAGTGTTTGTCTCATCAGTATGTCCTTGTGTGCCTGTGATTGTGTGTGTTTGTGTGTCAGCTCTATTACATGCCTCAGCCCATGTATAAAAAAAAACTAATAATAATAAATTGTCCACCGCCTGGATAGACTACAACAAAAGCTTTTGACAGTGTCCCACATTCGTGGATGATAAAATGCATGGAAATATACAAAATCAATCCATTGACAACAACATTGATATTACAGAACTCAGAAGGGAATATCGAAATACCAGATGCAAAGATACGGTGTGGATTCTTCCTGGGAGACAGCCTTTCCCCCCTTTTGTTTTGTCTGGCTCTGGACCCACTAAGTAACCTCATCAATGAATAAGGACAAGGATACATCCAAACAACCAATAGAAGAACATCCAAAGAAATCGGAAAGGTGACACATCTACTATACATGGATGATTTAAAGCTCTTCTCGCCAAATGACAAAAATTGAAAGAACAATTAAAACTAGTAAAATGGTTTTCCGAGGACATTCAAATGGAATTTGGACGAGACAGGTGCGCCAAGTGCACATTTGTAAAAGGTAAACCAACAAAAACAGAACATAAAAATTGACCTTGAAGCAACAATACAGCAGTTAGAAAACGAAGCATCATACAAATACCTCGGAGTAGAAGAGGGGCATCAAATATGTCACAAACAAATGTGCAAAACAAATGCCAAAGAATACCTACGTAGAACGAAGCTGATCCTGAAAACAAACCTCTCCCCAAGAAACAAAATCAAAGCCATAAACCAGCTCGCAGTACCAGTGTTCCAATGTAGCTGCGGAATAATAAACTGGACCCAATCAGAAATAAACTGGACCCAATCAGAAATCAACAAGTTAGACATCAAAACAAGAAAACTCCTTACCATCCACAAAATGTTCTACAAAAACCAGTGCATCCCGAGAATGTACCTGCCGAGACGAGAGGGAGGGAGCGGCTCTCAACCAGGTGCACAGATGGAACTCAACCAGGTGCACAGAGCGACGAGTGTAGGACTATCTGAGCATGTGAAATGCTCAACAGATTATCGGATGCAGAACATGAACAAGAATGTAAACAGACATTAACACAATAAACCTGAAAAAGTATCCCTAACTCAACTTGCAAAGAATTTCCAAAAACAGGTGCGAATAGAAGAGGCCGCACAGGAAAATGAAACAGCAACAAATACATCCCCAACAATTGCAAAAACGACAAAATAAATATATAAAAGGAAATATCAAGAAATATACACCAACAACTGGGAGAATGACAAAAAAGCAGGAAAATACAAGAAATAATTGGATAGAGTGGGAATAGACAAAGAAGGCTCATTGGAATGGCGAAGGAGAGGTCAGCTCAACTGGGATGGAGAACGAATCATAATACATTTCCAAGATCATGGACACCACACCAAGGGATTTAAAAAGATGGCAGGACTCAGCCAGACAGACAAGTGTAGATTCTGCAAGACAGAAACAGGAAGTACTAGTCACCTGCTCTCGGAATGCAAAAAACTATTATCAGAACAAATTTACACACAACGGCACAACAAAGTATGCAAAGTGATTCATTGGCATATCTGGAAAAAATTAAACATTCCAGAACCAGAAAACTCATGGAAACACGAACCAAGGGCAATCATTGAAAACGAGGACGTCATGCTCATGTACAACCTGATGATCCCATCGAGCGTGAACATGGAAAACAAAGCATTGCGTCCGGACATTGTACTCAGGAACAAAAAGGAAAAGAGAGCTTTGCTGATTGAGATATCAGTACTCAGCAATTTTGGCCTAAACAAGGCAGAAATCAAGAAAATGACCAAATACCAACAGCTCAAAAATGAGATCAAGAGATCTTGGAAGCTGACGAGCATCGAAATTGTACCAGTGATAATTGGAGCAGCAGGAATGATGAAGAAGAACCTCACTAAGATTTTGAAAACCATCCCCTGGAATATTACCACCCTGATGTTAGCTGATGATGTAATTTGTGATGTAACATGAGCCGTTAGATGACAGACTTTAATGTTCTGCTCGCGTAATGGGCAGAAATAGGAAATAAGAGTGGAAGTGGACGCGGGAGAAACGTAGTGCCCACGGTTGCTTTTCAACTCCCTTTGTTTGCGATGCAACACAGACCCTTGGTGGTATGTAACCATTTTTGGTAACTGTATGACGTGCCATGTGATTTATTTTGAAACATATTCGTGGTAATTCTGTGATGATGTCGTTACTCAGTGAGTAAGAGTTACTTGATTGTTGTCAACGAGGATCAACAAATGTGGTGTTGCTCGGTTTTCGTATCTTGTGCTTGTTAACCCAAACACAGAACTGATAAATTGTTATTCATTCCTTTATTCTAGTTTCACGGAGCTTTAATGGAGATGTAACAAAGTCTTCCAAGCCTTAGGAGCTTTGAAGCTTTGAAAGTTTGTGGTGGTAATAAAGTAACATTATTAATAGCTCACAGGGACAATGGTAACTTTTGAACAACTCACATATAAAGCGAGCGCTTGTCGTCAAGTCTTGCTTGTTGATCCAACTCAGCAAAGGTCTTGCGAACAAATGGAACATCCCTTCCAATAACACAAGCCAAAGAGAACATCAGAACACTGGTAAAGTTCAGAATGAAGTAACATTGCATTTTCATGAAAACACTCATCATCCCAATAATTGGACATTGTTATCTATGGTCAAGCCGGTTACCCAAAGGATTTTTATTTTTGTCTTAAATTGAAGGAGCTGAGAAAAATATAAAACAATAACAGTTTGTGCCAAAAAAAACTTGGTGTATATATACTGGAAGCAATCGCATTTATAGTGCGAATGAAAAATATATTTTATTGGATACAAAAATGGCTCATGAAGGTAGAAGAGGTGAAAAATGGTGGAGAGTAAGGTGACAGAAGGTGGGAGAGGTGACAGAAGGTGGGAGAGGTGACAGAAGGTAGGAGAGGTGACAGAAGGTAGGAGAGGTGACAGAAGGTGGGAGAGGTGACAGAAGGTAGGAGAGGTGACAGAAGGTAGGAGAGGTGAAAATGGTAGAAGAGGTGACAGAAGGTAGGACAGTTGACAGAAGGTAGGAGAGGTGACAGAAGGTAGGAGAGGTGACAGAAGGTAGGAGAGGTGACAGAAGGTAGGAGAGATTAAAATGGTGGAAGAAGTGACAGAAGGTAGGAGAGGTGATAGAAGGTAGGAGAGGTGACAGAAGGTAGGAGAGATTAAAATGGTAGAAGAGGTGACAGAAGGTAGGAGAGGTGACAGAAGGTAGGAGAGATTAAAATGGTAGAAGAGGTGACAGAAGGTAGGAGAGGTGACAGAAGGTAGGAGAGGTGACAGAAAGTAGAAGAGGTGAAAAATGGTGGAGAGTAAGGTGACAGAAGGTTGGAGAGGTGACAGAACGTAGAAGAGGTGACAGAAGGTAGAAGGCGACACACCAATAGTGGGGAAGAGAGACAATCCATGCAACAGAGAAAGGATGAACGGACAGAGGGAGTAGAGAGAGTTTCACAGGAAGAAGGTTGTTGGAAGAACAAGTGTGGCCTTGCGAGACTGAAAAGGAATGAAAGAGCAGAAGGAGCAAGATGTAAAAAGACATTTCTGTTACGAGAAACCCACGAGGCCCTGGGCTTCTGCTTGTTTGAGGGAGGCATGGACTGTGCAGGGATGAAAATGATTGAGAGCTTTGAATTCCAGAGCATCCAGGAAAGGCACGGTGTGAGATGGGCACATCAGACCAGAAGGGGGAGCAGCATCCACAGAGCAACATCTAAAGGCCTTGTAAACTGTGACAAGTTAAGCTTTACTAAGAAAGGATTGGGCACAATGAAGGATGCTCAGTTTTCAGCTTCCTTTGGAAGATACATTTGATATGTGCAGTAAATCCTCGTCCATTGGGAGTTTTCACAGCACTGATTCATTCAAACACGTGGGAATAAATGCGACATGTACTTCCCGAATGGAATATATAACTTGATTATACGCGAGTTTGAATGAGGTGCTGTGCCCATGCCATGCACAGAGGTGCCACCTGAGCTGTTTTCAGTCCGTATAATAACTTGATTATACATGAGTTTGAATGAGGTGCTGTGCCCATGCCATGCACAGAGGTGCCACCTGAGCTGTTTTCAGTCCGCATAATAACTTGATTATACATGAGTTTGAATGAGGTGCTGTGCCCATGCCATGCACAGAGGTGCCACCTGAGCTGTTTTCAGTCCGCATAATAACTTGATTATACATGAGTTTGAATGAGGTGCTGTGCCCATGCCATGCACAGAGGTGCCACCTGAGCTGTTTTCAGTCCGCATAATAACTTGATTATACGCAACTTTGAATGAGGTGCTGTGCCCATGCCATGTATAGAGGTGCCACCTGAGCTGTTTTCAGTCCGTATAATAACTTGATTATACATGAGTTTGAATGAGGTGCTGTGCCCATGCCATGCACAGAGGTGCCACCTGAGCTGTTTTCAGTGTGCATAATAACTTGATTATACACAAGTTTGAATGAGGTGCTGTGCCCATGCCATGTATAGAGGTGCCACCTGAGCTGTTTTCAGTCCGTATAATAACTTGATTATACATGAGTTTGAATGAGGTGCTGTGCCCATGCCATGCACAGAGGTGCCACCTGAGCTGTTTTCAGTCCGCATAATAACTTGATTATACGCAAGTTTGAATGAGGTGCTGTGCCCATGCCATGTATAGAGGTGCCACCTGAGCTGTTTTCAGTCCGTATAATAACTTGATTATACATGAGTTTGAATGAGGTGCTGTGCCCATGCCATGCACAGAGGTGCCACCTGAGCTGTTTTCAGTGTGCATAATAACTTGATTATACACAAGTTTGAATGAGGTGCTGTGCCCATGCCATGTATAGAGGTGCCACCTGAGCTGTTTTCAGTCCGTATAATAACTTGATTATACATGAGTTTGAATGAGGTGCTGTGCCCATGCCATGCACAGAGGTGCCACCTGAGCTGTTTTCAGTCCGCATAATAACTTGATTATACGCAAGTTTGAATGAGGTGCTATGCCCATGCCATGTATAGAGGTGCCACCTGAGCTGTTTTCAGTCCGTATAATAACTTGATTATACATGAGTTTGAATGAGGTGCTGTTCCCATGCCATGCACAGAGGTGCCACCTCCCGCCATCTTCTACCACCTGAGCTGTTTTCAGTCCGTATAATAACTTGATAATACACGAGTTTTAATGAGGTGCTGTGCCCATGCCATGCACAGAGGTGCCACCTGAGCTGTTTTCAGTCCGCATAACTTGATTATACGCGAGTTTGAATGAGGTGCTGTGCCCATGCCATGTATAGAGGTGCCACCTGAGCTGTTTTCAGTCCGCATAACTTGATTATACGCGAGTTTGAATGAGGTGCTGTGCCCATGCCATGCACAGAGGTGCCACCTGAGCTGTTTTCAGTCCGTATAATAACTTGATTATACATGAGTTTGAATGAGGTGCTGTGCCCATGCCATGCACAGAGGTGCCACCTGAGCTGTTTTCAGTCCGCATAATAACTTGATTATACGCAAGTTTGAATGAGGTGCTGTGCCCATGCCATGTATAGAGGTGCCACCTGAGCTGTTTTCAGTCCGTATAATAACTTGATTATACATGAGTTTGAATGAGGTGCTGTGCCCATGCCATGCACAGAGGTGCCACCTGAGCTGTTTTCAGTCCGCATAATAACTTGATTATACGCGAGTTTGAATGAGGTGCTGTGCCCATGCCATGTATAGAGGTGCCACCTGAGCTGTTTTCAGTCCGTATAATAACTTGATTATACACGAGTTTTAATGAGGTGCTGTGCCCATGCCATGTATAGAGGTGCCACCTGAGCTGTTTTCAGTCCGTATAATAACTTGATCATACGCGAGTTTGAATGAGGTGCTGTGCCCATGCCATGCACAGAGGTGCCACCTCCCACCATCTTCTACCACCTGAGCTGTTTTCAGTCCGTATAGCATTGCGGACGAGTGAGCTTGTACCCGGCAGATTTATAGAATTCAACGTTATTTAGCTGCAAACTATACCATTAAATACAATATGGCAAAGAAACGAAAGCCTCTCCAAGCAGTAGTGGGATAAATAAATCATAGGATAAAGTGGGGTATTTCCTTCAGAAACTAATCACACGCCTTGACTTTTTCACATTTAGTTGTGTTGCAGCCTGAATTTAAAATGGATTGAATTGAGATTTTTTTTGTCACTGATCTAACATATAATATCCCATAATTTCAAAGTGGAATTTTGTTTTTAAGGAACTTGAACAAAATAATTAAATATAAAATACAGAAATATCTAATTTACATAAGTATTCAACCCCTCGAGTTAACAGTTCATAGAAGCGCCTTTAGCAGCGATTACAGCTTCGAGTCTGCTTGGGTATGTCTGTATTAGCTTTGTACATCTGAATTTGGGGAGTTTCTCCCATTCTTCCTTGCAGATTTGCTCAAGCTCTGTCAAGTTGGATGGGGAGTGTCGGTGAACAGGAGTCTTCAAGTCTTTCCACAGATTCTCAATGGAATTCAAGTCTGGGCTTTGGCTGGGCCACTCAATGACTTTCACGTTCTTGTTGTGAATCCATTCCAGTGTTGCTTTTTTATTTGTTTTATGCTAGGGGTCATTGTCCTGTTGGAACATAAATCTTCACCACAGTTGATTCCATTGAGAAATAGGAGTACGAATTGACAGCGTAGGCAATCTGCAAGCTAGGAAACTATGTGGCCTTGCATGCAACAGGCAGACCAATTGGTAAGCAGAGTAGGAAGACAGCATCATTCAATGTACCAGGGTCTAGAAAATGGATATGATCGCTGCAGACGAAGTCGGATAACCATACACGTGAGAAGGAGATGGCAGACATTTGTGAAAATGCCCCTTAGGTGGAGTCAATATAGAATCGAATAACCAGACTCTGCGGCATTCTGGTAGCTCTTGAACAACGGGCAGAGACATGTGGACTTTCACAAAAACATTGTTAGAGGAGCAAAATGGGGCAGAGGAGAAACAGATAAGGTTGTTTTGAAAGCTTATCATTACCAGGTCCAGAAAGGAGGAAGTACCAATCATGGAGATAGGAGTTGGGAAATTCACAAAGTTGTGCAGCTCCACACAATACGGGACTTTCAAAATGAAGTATTCCGCCCCAGGATATTCGGTGTGCATGCGCAGAACCCCTTAGCAGCAATGTTGATTGGGATATGTTTCCGTATATCATGCGTGCGAGACAAGGATTGTTACCTGAAATGGCTCACAAGGCTTCTAAAAATTATATAATAATAATAAGTACAGATACATTCAAAGTACACCGCCCCCATGCCAAATAAATAAATATCCTGCAGCGCGGCATTGCCGGGGCACCTTCGGGGCCTGGTGATACCGCCGTGCACCTTACGGAGACTGTATTGGGAGGGAGAGGTGTACAATAATTGATTGATTAATTGTATAATTAAAATCAATAAATATTGATCATAAGATATTTTCTTAACCAATTGGCCAATAAGCATACCTAAACCAACGGTGCTTCATCAGAAAGCTGTAACGTTTTGAAAATTAATTAAATGTCATTAATCGGGGAAAAAAAATTCATTGATTAATCAATAAATAATTAATTGATTCATTGATTAATTAATCAATAAATCAAAAATATCCTTGATAGCCACATCACTTGGTCACTGTCATGTCCAAATATTAGCTTCCCAGCTCAAAAGGTGCCTGAGATATTGCCCAGATGAGAAAGAAAATAAATAAATGATCAATAATGAAAAAATCTATATAATAATAGCGTAAGGACTTGACTTTGTTATCCCTTTTACGCCGCACCCAGTGACCCTATGCCCACGGCACTAATGGATTTACGATCTACGAACCGCGCTCTTTGTTTATCACGTACAGCCATACTCGAAAAATCTGAATTCGCCGACATTGGGGCGCAAAAGCATCCGATTAACTGCCGATACGACGCCATCTTACGACGCCATCGTATTGGCGTCTGCTGGGTGAAGGCGAAGCAAGCCGTCCGCTGATTGGACAGTCGAAGGCGACAGCAAGCCGTCCACTGAGTGGACACGCCTGAGCATGCATTTGTGCCGGTGTCGGCGATCGCGGTGTACGCTAACCTCAAAAGTATATCGTAGCGTTGTCATTTAAGTAGATTGCAATAAATACGTTGTTCATATACGCACTCTTCATTCTCATCTTTCTTCCTAACTCTTACTCAGACAAGCAAATCCCCTATGCCATCCATAATGGTACACTCTATCCATACACCACATCCTCCCTTCCGTGGATGTTCCACGGGTTTCGGCTAGTAATAATAATAATCATAAAATAATTAAATAATTAATCAATTGGCGAATAGAATACCGAAACCACCACCATTTCATCCGAATCTGTAACTTAAAATAAATATTTTTTAGTCATGAATCGAAAAATTAAATAATTAATCGATTAATTGATCAATCAATAAATCAAAAACAGCCTTGACAACCAAATCACTTGGTCATTGTCATATCTCCAAATATCAGCTTCCTAGCTCAAAAGGTGCCTGAGATAATGCCCAGAAGAGAAAGGAAATAAATAAGTACTTAATTGATCGAGAATAATCAAGTAACTAATCAATTAATTGATTAATCAAAAAACAAAAAATACCATTTATCCCAAATACTTTTTTTTTTAAATGTTTTGTTTTATTTTATATTTCTTTATATTTTTTGTATACAGGGTCAAGGTTCGTGTAAGAGCTAACACATTACACGCGAGAACAGGCACAGACCCAAAAAACAAACAATAAATAAAGGGAGCGGGAGACAAGAGAGGGAGAGAGACGGAAGCATACAAGGACAACAACAGCAGAGAACAGGGACGTCGGTAGATCTGCCGAGGGAAGGGGGCCAGTGGGGGAGTGGGGTGGGGGAAGGGGTACACGGTATAAAACAAATTGACACAACGATGGAGGTATGATTGACATGATTGACACAACACAACACAACAAGGTATGGACCTCAAACATCCGGGGCCTTCGTTCAAACTTAATTGACCTCTCCATACAGGTTGCTTCTGACAAACCAGACGTGATCTGCTTAACAGAAACTTTCCCCCTTCATGATGTCTCTGATTCCTTAGTATCTCTCCCGGGTTACTCCCTCCTCCGGTATGATAGACCTGAGCCTCGTCCTGGAGGTGGGGTTGCTATCTTTATCAAAAACTCTCTTTCTCACTCGCCCTGCACTGCCCTCTCTCCACCTCACCCCCAGGAATACCGCTGGCTACGGCTTCCCCTTCGCTCCCACCTCTTGTTCATATGTGTGTTGTACCGTCCACCAAACATTGATGACTCCATCTACATCTCGCTGTCTGATAATATGGACCAACTTCTATCTACTCATCCCAACTCTCTCTTCCTCATATGTGGTGATTTCAATTGTCACTATGTCAGTTGGCTGGGTGTGGGTACCTCTCTCACCAACCGTGGCTCCTCAGCAAAGGACTTCTGCGACTCACTGGGACTAACAAAATCTGTCAATTTCCCGACCCGGATCTCAGTCAACGGAGCATCTTCTCTTCTGGACTTGGTTATGACCAACTTCCCTGAAAATGTCTGCTGCTCTTCTTCTGCTCCAATCGGCTCATCTGATCATGTGCTTGTTAAAGTGGACATCTCTCTGACCATTCTCAGGGAGCCTCCTCAGCATCGACGAGTCTGGCATTTCACTCAGGCCAACTGGCACTGTCTTCAAGCAGCCATCAATCATCTGGATTGGTCTCCCATCTCTACCACCTCTGACATCAACTCATCCTGGGAATTCTTCCAAAGTAAATTGCTCTCTCTCACGCACAGATTTATCCCATCTCGTCTTCAGTTGTCATACCCTTCCTCCCGTCCATGGTACACGGAATCTTGTGGTGAGGCTGTTGCCCAGAAACAACTTGCTTTCGTCTCCTGGAAAGCAAATCCAACGGAAGGAAATCTCATTTCCTTTCACAAAGCCCGAAACAAGTGTGTGTCCACCCTCAGGAGAGCCAGGAAACAATATCTCTCCGTTCTCAAGACCGAACTCTCTTATCTGTCTCCCTCTTCAAAATCCTGGTGGCGTCTGGTCAAATCTGTTTCTGGTGTTTGTGCCCCCTCCATCCCCTCCCTTACCTCAAACGGCTACACAGCTGACTCCGCACGTGAAAAAGCTGAATGCCTCAACTCTGTGTTTGCCTCTAAATCTTGTGTCCCAAACCCATCCCTCTCTGTACCCACCGTACCCAGTCGTACCCAGCTGCTCCTGGGCTCTGTGTCCTTTCCTCCTGACAAGGTGGAAATGTTTCTGTCAACCCTCGACTCTGATTCTGCAACTGGACCTGACGGCATCAGCCCACGGGTCCTAAAATCCTGTTCTTCCGCTCTTTCACTCCATCTCTGTTCTCTTCACCCTCTCTTTTGCTCAAGGTCATCTGCCATCTGCTTGGAAATCAGCCAACATCACCGCTTTACACAAAAAAGGTGCAAAACAGATCCGAGCAACTACAGACCAATCAGCCTTCTCCCAATTATCAGCAAAGTCATGGAATCCATCATTGCTTCGGATTTGAAATCTTTCCTCTTCTCCAATGGCTTGATCTCCGATCATCAATTTGGTTTCAGACCAGGTCACTCAACTCTGGACGTGCCGCTTCTGCTGTCTCAACAATGGATGGAGGTCCTCAATGCCAAACAAGAAATTAGAGCTGTCTCCCTCGACATATCACGTGCCTTCGATACGGTCTGGCACCCCGCTCTGCTCACCAAACTCTCCTCCTTTGGTATCCATGGAAATCTCCACGCATGGCTGGAGGACTTCATCTCCAGTCGGTCAACATGTGGCCCTGAATGGGTTTCTCTCAACTCCTCTTCCTGTTCAGGCTGGAGTTCCCCAAGGCAGTGTTCTGGCCCCTGTGCTTTTTCTGGTCTTCATCAATGATCTCTCCGACTCTCTTGAAAATCCTCTCTATCTCTTTGCTGATGACTCCACTCTCTGCTGCTCCATTCCTCATCCCTCAGATCGGTAGTCTGCAGCCTCCTCACTCTCTGCAGACCTCGACAAAATCACAGACTGGGCAAACAAGTGGAACATGTCTTTCAATCCTGACAAATCTCACACTCTTACGATGTCTCTCCGAAAGGACCGACTGGACAACCCTCCCACCCACTTTCTGAATAATCCTCTCCAAGAAGTTCTGTCACACAAGCTTTTGGGTCTCACTATCTGCCATGATCTTTCCTGGGAAAACCACATTTCAAATCCGGCCTCCAAAGCCAGTCGCCGACTGGGCATCCTCCGTCGTGCGAAGTCCTTCCTTGGCACACCTGAGCTCCTCACCACATACAAGGCCTTCATCCGCAGCTCAATGGAATACTGCTCTCCCCTCTGGGCTGGTGCTCCTGCCTCACACCTAGCTCGTCTTCACGCTGTTGAAATCAAAGCGTTCAGAATCATCGGAATCTCCCGTGATGAAGCTACCTCCGAGGGCCTTTCACTTACTCACCACAGGCAGGTTGGTGGTCTTTCTGTCTTCTACCGACTCCTCTCCGGCCTTGCTCCTCCAGCTCTCTCTGGGCTCTGTCCGCCAAATATTCCTACAGGTCGCACAAGATCTGCCTGCAACCCTCTTTTGGTTAAACTGCCAAAATCAAGACTCTTTGCTCACCTTCACTCCTTCATTCCTCTTTTCTCCTGCCTCTGGAACAAACTCCCTCACTCTCTTCAATCCCACTCCTCCCTCCAGGTCTTTAAAACAGCTGTTCACCACCATCTCTTATCTTCCCCCATCCAAAACCTTGATCTTTTCTACCCCCGCTAATTCACCCCAGATACACGTTTTTGAAATTCCAACTTCTTTCCTGGAAGTCCTTGCAGTGTATTTCTATGTTTTATACCTCTGCAACCTCCCCCGAAGCCCTCTCCCTCCCACATTTCTCTCGATGTCCCGGCTCTCAAATGTTGTGTTTGTGTCCTTCCCCCTCTCTCCCCATCTTGTCTACCGCTCCCATTATTTTGTGTTTGATGTGTCGGTTTGACTTTTTGTGTGATTAATGTTAGCTCTTTCACGAGCCTCGATCTTGTATACCAAAAAAATAAAAAAATTTAAAAAAATAAAAAAAAGAGGAGAATATTGGAAATTGGGCGCGTAATACTTGTACCGTTCTTGTAAGATGTAGTGAAGGCAGTTCTGGTCAAACACATTTCTCTCAAACTCGTGACAGACCAGAAGTACCAGGGCCCTAAAAGAGAGAAAGTGGCAATGCTAAAAACTCACGCATGTCAACCCTAACTCTCACTCATTACAGAAAGGTCATACATTGTTACATCACAACGTTTTCTACAGGCAGAATATTTGAGATGGGCAACTGAAGAAAAGAAGACAATAACAAAGACAATGAAATGTTCAACATAGAGAGAACATACTGAGGATTCTTGTAGAGCTTCCTGGCACAAATGATGGCATCTGCAATGCCTGCAATAGGGTTATTGTCTGGCATAAGATCAATCAGATGGTGCAGGCCTGCAGAGCGTAATACGTGTCTGTTACATGTGAAAGAGAAAAGGAACACAACCACAGGTTGACAAACATTAGAACAATTTATGTTTTGTCCTTTGTCAGTCCTTTGTCAGTCAAAAGTACTGTTATTAATTTTGGGGTAGTAATATGTAGATTTAGGTAGATCTGCATAGGTAGGTGCTCCGATGATCGTGGGTAGAAAGAACCACTTCGATGTACATAAGTCAGGGACCTATTAAGCTGAATGTCGAGTGAGTGTATCTCCGTGGTCATACGAGGATGGACCTTGTGTTAACTAGTTTAGGGATTATGTTAATTCCTGTGTTCGTAAAACCTCAGTGATTTATCCCATTATCCTTTACTAGCGGGGCTACCCGTGGGAATCCCACGGGCATGGATGGGTGTGACGAATTTTAAATATATGCCGACTGTTATTTTAGGCGGTGTATTTTCGTTTATCATCATGGCGCGATTTTAAAAGATATATCTGCATTTTCCTCTCCAATACCTCCTCACACTTTACACACACACCGGCCCATGTTTACATACACACACACACACACACACACACACACACACACACACACACACACACACACACACACACACACACACACACACAAACACACACACACACACACACACATATACACATACACAAAAACACACACACACGTACAGACACATATACACACACACACACACACATACGTACAGACACATATACACACACACACACACACATATATATACACATACACATACAACAACAACATGCATTTTAAGGCCATTTTCCCTGCTAGAGCGGGGGTTAGCCTCCATTCACATACACACATATATGCACGCACGCACACACACACACACACACACATATGCACGTGTGCGCGCACACACACACACACACACACACACGTACACATGTCCCACATGTATATATCCCACATCCCACATGTATATACATGTTTAAAGTGTACGTGCCCTTCCCCCCTCCCCCGCCCAGCAACGCTGGGTACTTCTGCTGGTAACTAATAAAATAAAAACGAAGAAATATCTCTCGGTAATTTCATGAAACTCGGTGGAATTGGATGAAATTCACTCGGTGAATTCACTCGGTTTATTCGGTTCGGCTCGGTTCACTCGGTTTCAAGAAAAAGCGATAATGTCGACATGTTGCCGTCTGTGTCATGTTGGGCGGTGTATGATGCTTGTTGGCGGTGTTGGGCGGTGATATGGTGTATTTTTAAAAATATATCTCTCCGTTTTCCCACGTTGCTGACACCGAGTCTAAAGGGCCTATCTCATTGGCCTGGAGACTAGGTGGCGACCTGGTGTGGTGGCGACTCGAGTCTCCGCTGGTTGCGGAGACGTCTCCGCGACGTCTCCTGGAGACTAGCCGGGTCTCCGGGAAGTCGCGGGAAATTCAAACATGTTCGATTTTTTTGGACATCGCGGAGACTAATTTTGTCCGCGACTGGGGAGACGTCTCCGCGACGTCTCCGCGACCTGCTGGAGACCAAGGAGACTGAGGAGACTGAGGAGACTGAGGAGACGTTGCGGCGACGTCTCCGCGACGCTGCTTGACCCACTTTAGAGACCACGTGACTGAGCGCGTGCTGGCATCATCGAGACGCCTTCACTCCTGGTCCAAGTCAGGTACAGGATCCGGTCAAGGTCTTCATCATTTGGTACTTGTTCCTGCTACTGCTGCTGCTCCTTGTACTGCCTTGGAAGAGGCCCCACCATCTTGTCTTGCCAGGGGACAGCTCCAACTCCAGAGTAGTACTGTCCTTCCACCATGCCACCCAAGGGCAGTGGGGGCCGGAAGGGCAAGAAGAAGGAGGATGAAGCAGTTGTAGCAGCTTCAGCGCAGTTTGTGGATACTGAGGCAGCAGTTGATGCTAGAGAAGATGAGGAACATGGTTCCAGCGGCGATCCGACTAGAAAACAATATGATTGGAAAGAGGGGCATCAAGAGGCAATGGCTGACTTCTGGGAGGATCATCCGGAATTTTACGATAAATCGTATGCAAGATACAAAGATAACCAATACAAGAAAGCAGCGGTTGAAACCTTCCTTGTTGATATGCAGAACATCTTCGAGGAGATCAAGAAGCCCCTACCTACATGTGAGTGTATATTTAAATTGCATTGAATTTATATTTAATTGCATTAAAATAAATACATGCAAAAATATGTAAAAAATGTAGCGAAAGGAGTAGTGATGAATATCATGGCCCTGGCGTAGACATCGCCCTGGCATCGCCTTGGTGAGAGCACAAGCCATTTTTTGGTCTCCCGAGTCGCCCGAGTTGCCGCGACTGATCAGTCGCGGTGACGTCTCCGCCAATGAGATAGGCCCTTAAAACCATCAATAAAAATGAAATCAGATGGTGAGTTAGATTGGAGATAAAGGCGTGAGAGAGACTCAAGATCCGAAGGATCGGATCGGATTTTCTTCCCGTTTTTTTTCAACCGAGTCTAAAACTATGTTAGCCACTGCGAAAAATGAAATGATATATCGAATTAGAATTGAAATAAACCTGTGTGAGAGAGAAAGACAGCACGGGTCTAACTAAACAGGCCTCAAAGCTATTCGAGAAGGAGGAGTGGGTGGAGCTACTCTGCAAACCGAGTAAGCCACACCCCCGGACAGACGTCCAACAGACAGACAGAATCACCGTAGCCTATTATAATATAGACGGCACCGCATTTAGACACTTGTCAGGAATCCCACATTTAACTGCACTCAAATAATAATAAAACCACTGGAAGCTTTGTCACCTATTACACCACCTTGGAAGGCACACATCACGCAGGTAGGCCGAGAGCCGCGCCCAGGATTTGGCAGGAGGTTTTGATGGACAGGCGGATTTGCGTCACTAAGGCGAACTGGCTGATTGGCAGGGTACGCCGATGACGTCAAAGGGCGGACTGTGTGTGATAGGTGGAGAGCGAGGCATTGGAGTTGTGGCCTGCGGACATTGAAGGATAAGCACGGATGACGTCAGACGACGGGATCTTCCTGGGTTGGCGTCAGGAAGGGCATCCGGCCATAAAAACATTGCCTCAAAAAGAGAACCATGACAATTACAACTACAAATGGGCAGGGTACAGCCCGAAGTGGAGATCGGTTTCTGAGGTTTGGGACATGGAATGTAGGAACAATGACAGGGAGATCAGGAGAAGTGGAGGAAGTATTGGTCAGAAGAAGAGTGGACATATGTTGTGTGCAAGAGACGAGATGGAAGGGAAGTGGTGTGAGAATGGTGAAGGGTAGGCAGGGACAGAAATACAAGTTTGTGTGGCAAGGGTGCCCGGAGGGCGTGAATGGTGTTGGTGTCCTGTTTTCTGAGGAGTTTGTAGACAGTGTGGTGAGTGTGACTAGAGTGAGTGATAGGTTGACGATGGTGAAAATGATGATTGGAAAGCTCTTGGTGAACATCATCTCGGGATATGCTCCGCAGGTTGATCGGAGCGATGAAGAGAAGGCCAAGTTCTGGTGTGCGATAGAGAAGCTGATGGAAAACGTGAAAGATGAGGAAGTTGTTGTGGTAGGAGACCTAAATGGACATGTGGGAAGGAGTATGGACGGTTTTGAGGGAGTTCATGGGGGTTACGGATATGGTGTGAGAAAAGGAGAAGGTGAAAGGATTTTGGAGTTTGCTGATAATAATAATACATTTATTTTATATAGCGCTTTTCAAGAAGCCCAAAGGCGCTTTGACAGAGTACAAAAAAACAAGTGCAAAAAGACAAAAATCAATAGGTAAATAATCAAAGCAAAAGGAAGGAGAAGGAGCAGAGATAGTCAGGGGTTCAAATGCTGTGGGTTAAATGTTGAATGCAATGTTGAACAGGTGGGTCTTGAGTGATGTTTTGAATGTGGTGAGTGAGGAGGAGTCTCTGTTGGTGTGAGGTAGTGAGTTCCAGAGGGTGGAAGCAGCGATGGAGAAGGCCCTGTCCCCCCAGGATCTGAATTTGGTCCGCATGGGGGGGGGGGGGGGGGGGTCAGGAGGTTGGTACCAGCAGAGCGGAGGTTGAGGGTGGGAGTGTGTCTGGAGAGGAGGTCAGTCAGGTAGGATGGGGCTAGGTTATGGAGGGCTTTGTAGGTCAAGAGGAGGATTTTGTACTGGATTCTCTGGGAGATGTGGAGCCAGTGAAGCTTGTAAAGGACGGGGGTGATGTGGTCACGGGTCCGGGAATGGGTGAGTAGACGGGCAGCGGAGTTCTGAATGTATTGGAGTTTATTGGTGATTATTGAGGGTGAACCAAAGAGGAGGCTGTTGTAGTAGTCCAGACGGGAGGTGATGAAGGCGTGGATGAGGGTTTCTGCAGCCATGGAGGAGAGGGATGGACGGAGACGGGCGATGTTTTTCAGGTGAAAGAAGGCTGTCTTTGTGATCTGTTTCGTGTATTTGTCGAAGGAGAGGGTTTGGTCAAAGATGATGCCAAGATTCCGGATGTGAGGGGAGGTGGATACTGGGAAACCGTCGATGTTGAGGGCAAAGTTATGGGTGGATTTGGTGAGCGTTTTTGGGCCAATGATGATTATTTCAGATTTATCATAGTTAAGTTTGAGGAAGTTGATTTGAAGCCAGGATTTTATTTCAGTGATGCAGTTTGTCAGGATAGAGTGGGTGGCGGTGGAGATGGACTTGGTGGAGATGAAAAGCTGGATGTCATCGGCGAAGCAGTGGAATTGGAGACCATGACGGTGGATTAAGTGACCAAGGGGGGACAGGTACAGGATGAAGAGGAGGGGGCCAAGAACTGAACCTTGGGGGACACCTTGGAGGAGGGGAGCAGTGGGGGATTTGCAGTTATTGATGGAGATGAACTGGCGTCTGTCAGAGAGGTATGATTTGATCCAAGAGAGGGCAGTGCCGGAAATGTTAAAGGTGGTTTCAAGTCGGGTGAGGAGGATGGTGTGATTGATGGTGTCAAAGGCGGCGCTGAGGTCGAGGAGGATGAGAATGTTGAGGTTGTCAGCGTCAGAGGAGAGGAGAAGGTCGTTGGTGATTTTGAGGAGAGCAGTTTCAGTACTGTGGTTGGAGCGGAATCCGGATTGGAATGTTTCATACAGGTTATTGGCAGAGAGGTGATGTTTGAGTTGAGTGGCTACAGCGCGTTCCAAAACTTTTGACAGAAAGGGCAGGTTGGAGATGGGTCTGAAGTTATTTAGGGTGTCAGGGTTGAGTCCAGGTTTTTTCAGAATGGGGGTAACAGCAGCAATTTTGAGGGATGGTGGGACGATGCCTGTAGACAGGGAGGAGTTTATTGTTGCAGTGATAAGTGGCGAGAGATCAGGAAGGGAGGCCTTGACAAAGCTGGAGGGGATGGGGTCAAGAGTGCAGGTGGCAGTTTTCATTCCTATGAGGAGTTCAGAGAGGTCAGTAGGGGAGACTGGGGAGAACTGAGACAGGGGTTGGCAGGATAAGGGGGGGCAGGTGGTTTGAGGGGGAGCAGGTGCGGTGGTGGTTAAGCTGCTGTAGATGTTGTCAATTTTGCTTTGGAATAATGAAAGGAAGGAGATGCAGTTGTCTACTGTGAATGACTGGGTGGTGGTGTCCAGGGGACTGAGGAGTTTGTTTATTGTAGAGAAGAGTGCTTTTGGGTTTCCAGAGCCAGAGTGGATAATTTGAGAGTAGTCGGCGTAGCAGGCGTGGGAGAGGGCATCTTTGTAGTGTTGTAGGTGGTCCTTGTCGGCTTGGGAGTGAATTGTGAGACCTGTTTTATTGCGGAGTCTTTCAAGTTGGCGAGCACGAGTTTTCATCAGGCGGAGTTCAGGGGTAAACCAGGGAGCATAATGGGTGAAAGAAACTGTTTTGGTTTTTATAGGCGCAAGCTGGTCAAGGCAGGAGGAGAGAGTGTGGTTGTAGTAGTCAGTGAGGTCAGAAGGGGTGTGGAGGTCAATGAAAGGAGAAATGGACATTTTTTCAGAGAGGGTGGATGAGAATGAGGTAGGTGAAAGAGCGTTTAGCTTATGGAAGTTGATAGTGCGATAATGCCTTGGTGCTGGGGTGGGGATGTTGATGGTCAGAGTGATGGCTAAGTGGTCAGAGAGGGTGAGGTCGGAGCCAGAGAGATGGTGCAAAATTAATCCAGTAGAGCAGACAAGGTCCAGAATGTGCCCACGGTTATGGGTAGGAAAGTTGACATGTTGAGTGAGGTTAAACCAGGTGAGTAAATCAGTGAAGTCAGTGGTTATTGTGGAGTCAGTGGAGTCCATGTGGATATTGAAATCACCGAGGAGGAGGATTGAGGGGGAGAGGGAACAGAGCTGGGTCAGAAAGTAGGAGAAGTCAGACAGGAATGATGGGTGTGGTTTGGGAGGGCGGTAGACGACTGCCATGACGGACTGTGTGTGACCAGAGAGTTTAAAAGCCAGGTGTTCAAATGATGGAGCAGATGAGATGGAGATGAGGCTGGTCTTGATGTCCTGTCAGTGAATTACGGCAATTCCACCACCTCGGCCCTCCGAGCGTGGTTTATTGATGTAAGAATATCCATTGGGTGTAGTGAGGTTGAGTGAGAAGTAGTCCAGAGGTTGTTGCCAGGTTTCAGTGAGATAGAGAAAGTCCAGTTTATTGTCCAGAATGTAGTCGTTCAGGATGAGGCTTTTGTTGTTGAGGGACCGGGTATTGAACAGGGTGAGCTTGATGTTGCTTTGTACGGTGGGGATGAACTCAGGTGATTTAGCCAGGGTTTGCAGACAGGAGGTGCGATCGTGTGCGTTGCTGTGACCAGGTGCGCTGGGACGACGAGTGGGAGTGCGCTGAGCCGACCAGAGTACGGGAATGAAGTGACCTGTTTGTAAATAAACAAACTTACGACCGGAGCCTCTATGAATGTATCTGGGTCGTCGCAGGAGTCCGTGGGATTTGATTGCAGAGATGCATGATGGGGTGGAGTGAGTATTGAGCAGAAGAAGCCTTGCGACGGAGTACCTCAGAGCCATGCCAGGCAGGAGCGAAGGGATGAGTAAGAGGCCAAGGTTGAGGAGGATGAGTAGGCCTTGCCGCAGCGGCAAACGACCGCAGCCGCTAATCAAGACAGCAAAGGCCGCAGCGGCAAACGACCGCAGCCGCTAATCAAGCAAACCAAGACCGCAGTGGCAAACAGCCACAGCCGCAAACAACGGCCACAAACAACGGGGAGCGGGCCTGAGGAAACGGTGGAAGAGCCGGGCAGGGGAAGCCAGGAGCAGAGCCGGGACCGAGCAGAGGGCAGACCCAACGGCCAAAAAGCCGCCACGACCACCAGAAAAGCAGACTATATACAATGACCCAGTCGGAGAAGCGGCGAACAAGTAACGCCAGCGTCCTCTCCAGACCGGACCGGAAGCGGATTACAGGCAGCAGCCCCCGGGTTACGAACGAGTTCCGTTTTTAAGTCTGTCTGTAAGTCGAATTTGTATGTAAGTCGGAACAGTTGCGTACGGTTCACATGTAGCCTCAATTAGTCAAATGTTTGTCTTCGTATATAGTATATATATTACCGAAACATCTATAGGTATAAAAAAACATTAAAGAAACATTTCTTAAACTGTTTAGATAGAAAAGAAAAGATAATGATTAAAGGTTAACACTTACTCTCGTTCCAATTGATGTCTTGCAAACCTTGAAACGATCATACCTTGATATGTCTCTCTGAGATGATGGGCCTGGTGTTGGAGAGGATGGACCTGGTGCTGGAGAGGATGGACCTGGTGCTGGTCAATTTTCTTAAAGTAAACATCAAGGGTGGCTTGAACAGAGCTTTTCTCATATTTCTCTTGTCTACCACTCCCCTTATTATATACTTTGTGTGTCTGTTTGATTTTTTTCTCTGTGTGATAAATGTTAGCTCTTTCACGAGCCTCGATTCTGTATACAAGAAAAAGAAAGAAAAAAAACTGAATTTTTTTTTTTTTTTTTATCATAGGCTTTACAGAGGTCGGTTTCGTAAGTCGGGCGTTCGTAACCCGGGGACTGCCTGTACTCAGTTCCAGAAAGGGGATAATAAGCTTGTTACATACACATCAGGTGGGTCGACGACAACCGTTGACTACCTGATGGTGCGTAGGCGAGATAGGGGGCACCTCCGGGACACAAAGGTGATCCCGGGGGAGGAGGCTGTTTCACAGCACCACTTGGTTGTCTGTGACATAAGGGTGAAGGTGCGAGGAGAGCTCGGCAGGTGAAGTACCAACCGAGAATGAAGGTGTGGAGGTTGAAAGAGGTGACAGTAAGGGAGGCATTAAAAGAGAGGCTGAGTAGGGTAGAGGATGATGTGGTTGAGCTTGAACGTGGCTGGATGTCAATGAAAGATAGTCTGTTGGGAGCCGTTGGTGAGGTATGTGAATGGACAAAAGGACCACCGAGGCACTCAGAAACATGGTGGTGGGATGATGAAGTTGGAAAGAGGATTGACGAGAAGAGGGAGAAGTTGAAGGAGTGGCAGAAGGCGAAGGTTACGGAAGCAGAAAAAGCAGAGCATGAAAGTTATAAGGCAGCCAAGAAGGCTGCAAAGAAAGAGGTAGCAAAGGCGGAGGAGGCATGTAGGAAAATGTTCGGAGAACGCTTGGATTCGGAAGAGGGTCAGAGAGCGGTATTCAGGATTGCAAAGCAGATAGCGAAAGAAAGGTGTGATGTGATGGGGGTGAGTTGCTTGAAGGATGAAGTGGGACAAATCGTTGTGGACCCAGATGGAATTAAAGGAAGATGGAAAAGATATATGGAAATGCTGTTGAATACAGAGAATGATTGGGATGGCAACATAGAGAGTAACCCAGTTTTAGGACCGGCAGAGAAGATAACTGAGAAGAGAGTTGAGGAAGCGATAAAAGCAATGAAGAGTAGAAAAGCGGGAGGGCCGACAGAGTTGTGGGAGATTTGTTGAAGGCTGCAGGAAGTTGGGGTGTGAAGAGAATGACAGAGATCTGTAATCTGGTGGTGAAAGAAGACCGCATTCCAGTGGATTGGAAACTGAGTACTGAGTGAAGGTGGAAACTGAGATTGGAAACTGAGATTGTACTGAGATTGCCAGGAAACTGAGTACTGAGATTGGAAACTGAGTCCCTCTATACAAGGGGAAAGGTGACCCTCTGGAGTGTGGCTCGTACCGAGCGAGAAGGTTATTGGAGCATCAAATGAAGGTACTGGAAAGGGTGTTGGAGAGGAGGATAAGGAATAAGGTGAAGATCGACGAAATGCAGTTTGGATTTATGCCAGGAAGAGGAATGACAGACGCGCTCTTTATTGTGAGGCAGTTGCAGGAGAAGTACATGGAGAAGAGGAAGAAGTTGTTTCTTGGGTTTGTTGATCTGGAGAAAGCATTCGATAGGGTTCCACGCGAAGTATTGACATGGGCATTGAGGAAGTTAGAAGTGGAGGAATGGTTGATCAGAGTAGTGATGGCAATGTACAAAAGAGCGCGCACAGCTGTAAGGACGACGGACGGGAACAGTGGTGAGTTTGAGGTGAAGGTGGGAGTGCATCAGGGGTCGGTACTAAGTCCACTACTATTAGTAGCTGTGATGGAGGTGCTGGCTCAGAACGTAAAGGAGGGTTTACCGTGGGAGTTGTTGTATGCAGATGATCTGGTGTTGATTGCGGAAAGTATGGATGGACTGAAGGAAAAGATGAACAAGTGGAAGGAATGTATGGAGACAAAAGGTCTGAAGGTGAATATAGGAAAGACGAAGGTGATGGCAAGTGGTAAAGCATGTGGTGAGGTGGAAAGAACTGGGAAGTGGCCATGTGCTGTGTGCAGGAAGGGTGTCGGAGTGAACTCCATTCAATGTACAATGTGCGCTGAGTGGGTTCATCAAAAATGTAGCGGTCTGAGAGGGTCATTAACCAGTGTGGCAGCTACATTCAAATGTAAGGTGTACACAGAGGGAGCTGCAGATGGAGGAAATGTTGAGTTGGATCTTGGAGATGGCGTGAAGCTGGAAGGTGTGAAAACATTTTGCTACCTCGGAGACATGCTGAATGGAGAAGGTGGATCAGACTCGGCAATGGTTGCTCGAGTGAGATGTGCATGGAAGAAGTTTCGGGAACTGAGTGGCGTGCTGATGAGGAGGGGAGTGTCGTTGAAGCTTAAGGGAAAGGTGTATGCTGCATGTGTGAGAAGTGTTATGATTTATGGGAGCGAGACATGGGTAATGAACGTAGAGCAGCAACGAAGGCTGGAAAGGGTGGAAATGCGAATGGTTCGGTGGATGTGCGGAGTATCGTTGAGAGAGAGGAAGACAAATGATGAATTGCGAAAGATGATGGGAATAGAGCCTGTGATTGATGCTGTGAAGAGGAACAGGTTGAGATGGTTTGGTCATGTGTTGAGGAAGGATGAAAGTGACTGGTTGAGAAGAGTGATGGAAATGAATGTAGAAGGAAGTAGAGGACGGGGAAGACCGAGAAAGACTTGGCTAAAGATGGTGGAAGAAGAAATGCGGGCAAGGGGGTTAACAAGGAGAGATGCAGAAAATAGGGCAAAATGGAGAAGATTGTCATGGGGACCGCAAGGCTAACCCCCGGCCTAGCAGGGAAAATGGCCTTAAAATGCATGTTGTTGTTGTTGTGTTGTTGGTGGAAGACGGCCGTGTGCTGACAAATTCCTTCCTTTTCCTTCATGTTTTCGGACCACGCAAGCGACTGGGTGGACGAGGCCAGTCGCGGCCAAGTGAAGAGGACGTACTGAGGCCTAGCAGTGCGGGAGCGGCAGTTCCCGCCAACGCGAGCGCAACGTCGTCGACACCCGGGATGACTTTGATGACCCTGACGAGGCTTCACCAGTGATCGGAGCTAAGTCAATAATCCAACAAGCCCCCCCGCCCCCCGCCCCCCCATTTCTTTCCCACGCCTCGATCCCACGCCTCGTTATTTTATCCATGGGATTTTATCCGTCTGTGTGCAAGTCTGGTGTGTGGGATCCCAAATTAAGAATATAGTTTTTACCGGGGGGTTTTACTTATCGGCATTTCTGTTAATAAACCCTTGTATTATCTTCCCTGTACATTTTAACCCGAGTTCCCGTTTGAGTTATTTTTGCAGCTTCGGGAACAGCCGGCGGGATCGACCAGGTAAGGCTTTCCAGATTCCTCTTCTCTTTCTTCCTCCGGCGCCGATATAATAAAATCCGCATTTGAACTGAACGCATCGAAGTAACACTCGATTGCCTTCCGTGACACCCCTAGTATTAACTGAGAGCAGTCACACGACAGTACCATTCTTAACTTTCACTAGTACAAGAGAAACATGAGCCCAGTCTGGACCACAAACATGCAAATGATTCTACTCTCAAACTGCCTTGAAACTACTTCATCACAACGAGACGTAAATAAGAACACTAATGATTCGACGAAAAGGAGAAGCAGCGAAAAGGAATCAATTCCCTTGCCTGTGACTTCCCAGCCCGAGAACACATTCCGTTCACTTTGGATCCAGACCGTTCACTTTGGGTGGGACCCAAGATACCAACAGGGCAGTGAACGTGGAACTGTTACAACATAGCATTTGGCAGCCTGCTGTATGAACCTTGGTGAGGGCTCAGGGGACGAAGTCCCAGGAAGTTACGCCATTTAAGTAGTTTGGAACGAAAAGTCAGGATCAATTGCATCAAAGCATACTGTATAGTGTATACCATAAGATATCCGATGCAGTCGTCATTGCTTATCCTATGGTATATGCCATGTGAACAACTTGAGGGAATGAGTTTAAAAGTGGCGTTTGTACTCAGTGTGTACCCGGGTAGATTTTAGGCAGTAAATAAAATGAATACTCCTGGATGTCAAATATGTTTTAATACTACGGTAGCACTACAAGAGAACACAAGTAGAGATCCTGAGCATGAAGAACATAGTGAAGATTGACTTGGTAAAAATACTGTACAGAAAAACTCACACTCCTGGAAGTGGTGAAAGGCTGTATTACCACTCCTAATCAAATATGGCATATATACATCAAATAAGTGAGGGGGTGGGCCATGTAGCCAAGGAGACAAGGCTTCATTGTCCTGTTGGAACGTAAATCTTCACCACAGTCCAAGGCTTTTGCACTCTGAAGCAGATTCTGCTGAAGGATTTGCCTGTATTTGGCTCCATTCATTGTTCCCTCTATCCTTACAAGTCTCCGAGTCCCTGCTATTGAAAAGCACACCCATAGCATGATGCTGCCACCACCATGCTTCACGATAGGAATGGTGTTAGATGGGTGATCAGTTGTACTCGGGTTCCACCAAACATAGTGCTTTGCATTGAGGACAAAGAGATACCCTTTCGTCTCATGAGACCACAGAATATTTTGCCTTGTGCTCTCAGGGTCTTTTCTCGTGCCTTTTTGCAAACTCCAGGTGTGCTGTCATGTGCGTTTTTCTCAGGAGTGGTTTCTGTCTGGCCACTCTCCCACAAAGCATGGATTTGCAAAGTGCTGCAGAGACTGTTTTCCTTCCGGCAGGTTCTCCAATCTCAGCCAAGGAACTCTGTATTTCTGTCAGTGTTCATTGGGTTCTTGGTCACCTCCCTGACCAAGGCCCTTCTTGCCCAATTGCTCAGTTTGGTCGGACGGCCAGCTTTAGGAGGCGTCTGGGTGGTTCCATATTCTTTCCATTTCCTAATTATGGAGCTCATTGTGATCTTGGGAATTTTCAACACTCTCAAAATTGTTTTATACCCTTCCCCAGATCTATGCCTCCTCACAATTCTATCTACAGACAGTTCCTTGGACTTCATGGTAGAGTTTCTGCTCTGACATGCACTGTCAACTGTGAGACCTTACATACAAAGGTGTGTTTCTTTCTAAGTCATGTCCAATCAATTGAATTGGTCACAGGTAGACTCCAATCAAGTTGTGAAGACATCCCAAGGATGATCAAAGGAAATTGGATGCACCTGAACTCAATTTGGAATGTCATAGCAGAGGGGTTGATTTACTTATTGACTCAAGACATTTCAGATTTTCATTTTTAATCGATTTGTAAAAATTTCGAAATAAAAAAATTCCACTTTGACATTATTGGGAAAAAATGCAAATGCCCAAGAGAAAAAATGTTGTGTTGATCAGTGACAAAAAATCTCAATTGAATCCATCTTAATTTCAGGCTGTAACAACAAAATGTGAAAAAATTAAAGGGGTGTGAACACAGTCAGACCCCAACATTCGCGGGATACATGTACTCGCGGTTTATAAAAATGCGACCCGCTTCTACATTTGTGGCCCTGTGGCCTGCGTATTCGTGTTTTTTGTGGGTGGGAAAAAAAAAAATTCCCACTAGCCGTGCACGTGACACTTCTAAAAGCATCTTCCACGACTCACACATAAAGCCAATTCGACATTATTTTTGCAGGTATTCGCGGGCATATTCGCGGTTTTTTTTTCTGAACTGCTCCGGTATTTGCGGCCATGTGCTTCGCTATTTCGCGGGCATAATTTTTCGCGGTTTTTCCTTGGGATTTTTTTATTTCCCCTTATGAATCATGAACCGCAGGGAACCTATCCCCCTTTTCCCATTCAAACAATGACCCAAACCCCGAAGAACCAAATTACCCCATAGACCCCAAGACCCTTAAAGACCACAAAAACCCAAAAGACGCTAGAGACACAAAATTCCCCAAAGACCCATGAAGACCCCGAAGAAAGAGGTAGCAAAGGTGCAGGAGGCATGTAGGAAAATGATCGGTGAACGCTTGGATTCGGAAGAGGCTCAGAAAGCAGTATTCAGGATGGCAAAGCACATAGCGAAAGAGAGGTGTGATGTGATGGGGGTGAGTTGCTTGAAGGATGAAGTGGGACAAATCGTTGTGGACCCAGATGGAATTAAAGGAAGATGGAAAAGATATATGGAAATGCTGTTGAATACAGAGAATGAATGGGATGGCAACATAGAGAGTAACCCAGTTTTAGGACCGGCAGAGAAGATAACTGAGAAGGAAGTTGAGGAAGCGATAAAAGCAATGGAGAGTAGAAAAGCGGGAGGGCCGACGGGAGTTGTGGGAGATATGTTGAAGGCAGCAGGAAGTTGGGGTGTGAAGAGAATGACAGAGATCTGTAATCTGGTGGTGAAAGAAGGCCGCATTCCAGTGGATTGGGAACTGAGTACCCTCGTCCCTCTATACAAGGGGAAAGGTGACCCTCTAGAGTGTGGCTCGTACCGAGTGATAAAGTTATTGGAGCATGGAATGAAGGTATTGGAAAGGGTGTTGGAGAGGAGGATAAGGAAGAAAGTGAAGATTGACGAAATGCAGTTTGGATTTATGCCAGGAAGAGGAATGACAGACGCGCTCTTCATTGTGAGGCAGTTGCAGGAGAAGTACATGGAGAAGAGGAAGAAGTTGTTTCTTGGGTTTGTTGATCTGGAGAAAGCATTCGATAGGGTTCCACGCAAAGTATTGACATGGGCAATGAGGAAGTTAGGAGTGGAGGAATGGTTTATCAGAGTAGTGATGGCCATGTACAAAAGAGTGCGCACAGCTGTAAGGACGAATGGCGGGAACAGTGGTGAGTTTGGGGTGAAGGTGGGAGTGCATCAGGGGTCGATACTAAGTCCACTACTATTTGTAGCTGTGATGGAGGTGCTGGCTCAGAATGTAAAGGAGGGTTTACCGTGGGAGTTGTTGCATGCAGATGATCTGGTGTTGATTACGGAAAGTATGGATGGACTGAAGGAAAAGATGAACAAGTGGAAGGAATGTATGGAGACAAAAGGTCTGAAGGTGAATATCGGAAAGACGAAGGTGATGGCAAGTGGTAAAGCATGTGGTGAGGTGGAAAGAACTGGGAAGTGGCCCTGTGCTGTGTGCAGGAAGGGTGTCGGAGTGAACTCCATTCAATGTACAATGTGCGCTGAGTGGGTTCATCAAAAATGTAGTGGTCTGAGAGGGTCATTAACCAGTGTGGCAGCTACATTCAAATGTAAGGTGTGCACAGAGGGAGCTGCACATGGAGGAAATGTTGAGTTGGATCTTGGAGACGGCGTGAAGCTGGAAGGTGTGAAAACATTTTGCTACCTCGGAGACATGCTGAATGGAGAAGGTGGATCAGACTCGGCAACGGTTGCTTGAGTGAGATGTGCATGGAAGAAGTTTCGGGAACTGAATGGCGTGCTGATGAGGAGGGGAGCGTCATTGAAGCTGAAGGGAAGGGTGTATGCTGCATGTGTGAGAAGTGTTATGATTTATGGGAGCGAGACATGGGTAATGAACGTAGAGCAGCAACGAAGGTTGGAAAGGGTGGAAATGGGTGGAAGGCTCCTGCCTCACACCTGGCTCGGCTTCACGCTGTTGAATCCAAAGCTTTCAAAATCATTGGAATCTCCCGCGATGAAGCTATCTCTGAGGGCCTTTCACTCACTCACCGCAGGCAGGTAGGTGGTCTTTCTGTCTTCTACCGACTCCTCTCCGGCCTTGCTCCCCCAGCTCTCTCTGTGCTCTGTCCCCCAAATATTCCTACAGGTCGCACAAGATCTGCCAGCAACCCTCTGATGGTTAAACTGCCGAAATCTCGGCTCTCTGCTCACCTTCACTCTTTCATTCCTCTTTTCTCCCGCCTGTGGAACAAACTCCCACACTCCCTTCAATCCCTCTCCTCCCTCCAGGTCTTTAAAACAGCTGTTCACCACCATCTCTTATCTTCCCCCATCCATAACCTTGATCTTTTCTACCCCCACTAATTCACCCCAGATCCACCTTGTTTGAAATTCCAACTTATTTCCTGGAAATCCTGGCAGTGTCCATATGTTTATACCTCTCCCACCCCCCCCCCCCTTCACATGCCTCCCCCCCTTCACATGCCTCCCCCCCTTCACATGCCTCCCCCCCAAAGCCCTCTCCCTCCCACAGATCTCTCGATGTCTCCATGTCTCTCGGTCCCTGCTCTCCAATGTTGTGTTTGTGTCCTTCCCCCTCTCTCCCCATCTTGTCTACCGCTCCCGATGTTATTTGTTTTATGTGTCCGTTTGTCTTTCTGTGTGATTAATGGTCGCTCTTTCACGAGCCTCGATCTTGTATACAAAAAAAAAAAAAAAAAAAAAAAAAAAAATGCGAATGGTTCGATGGATGTGCTGAGTATCGTTGAGAGAGAGGAAGACAAATGATGAATTGCGAAAAATGATGGGAATAGAGCCTGTGATTGATGCTGTGAAGAGGAACAGGTTGAGATGGTTTGGTCATGTGTTGAGGAAGGATGAAAGTGACTGGTTGAGAAGAGTGATGGAAATGAATGTAGAAGGAAGTAGAGGACGGGGAAGACCGAGAAAGACTTGGCTAAAGATGGTGGAAGAAGAAATGCGGGCAAGGGGGTTAAACAAGGAGAGATGCAGAAAATAGGGCAAGATGGAGAAGATTGTCATGGGGACCGCAAGGCTAACCCCCGCTCTAGCAGGGAAAATGGCCTTAAAATGCATGTTGTTGTTGTTGTTGTTGTATGAATCATGAACCGCAGGGAACCTATCCCCCTTTTCCCATTGAAACAATGACCCAAACCCCAAAGAACCAAATTACCCCATAAACCCCAAGACCCTTAAAGACCCAAAAGACCACAAAAACCCAAAAGTCCACAAAGACCCAAAAGACCACAATGACCCTTAAAGACACTGAAGACCCAAAAGACCCTAAAGACTAAAAATACCCCAAAGATCCAAAAGGCCCAGAAGACCCAAAAGGCCCAGAAGACCTTTAAAGACCTCAAACATACAAAATATCACTAAGACCTTTAAAGACCAAAAATATTGAAAAGACCCAGAAGACCGAAAAGAACCCAAAGACCCCAAAATACCCTTAAAGACACTGAAGACCCAAAAGACCCTGAAGACGAAAAAGATCCAAAAGGCCGAGAAGACTCAAAAGGCCCAGAAGACCACAAAGACCCAAAATACCACAAAGACCCAAAAGACCCAAAAGACCACAAAGACCCAAAACACCACAAAGACCCAAAAGTCCACAAAGACCCAAATACCACAAAGACCACAAAGACCCTTAAAGACACTGAAGACCCAAAATACCCTGAAGACTAAAAAGACCCCAAAGATCCAAAAGGCCCAGAAGACCCTGAAGGCCCACAAGACCCTTAAAGACCTCAAAGACACAAAATATCACGAAGACCTTTAAAGACCCCAAAGACCAAAAATATTGAAAAGAACCAGAAGACCGAAAAGACCCCAAAAGACCACAAGACCCTTAAAGACACTGAAGACCCAAAATACCCTGAAGACTAAAAAGACCCCAATGATTCAAAAGGCCCAGAAGACCAAAAGGCCCAGAAGACCCTTAAAGACCTCAAATACACAAAATATCACTCAGACCTTTAAAGACCCCAAAGACCAAAAATATTGAAAAGACCCAGAAGACCAAAAATATCCCAAAGAAACTGAAAACCCAAAATACCCTGAAGACTCAAAATACACCAAATACCCAAAATACCCCAAAGACACAAAAGACCTCAAAGACTCCAGAGACCCAAAATATACGAAAGACCCTTAAAGACCCCAAAAAACCCCGAAGACTGGAAAGATTGAAAAGACCCAAAATACCCCAAAGAGCAAAAAAGACCCGAAAGAGCCAAAATACCCCCGAAGACCCTAAACGACCCCCACAGACCCAAACAATCCAAAACGACAAAAATACCCGAAAGACCCTTGAAGACCCAATAGATCCCAAAGACCCAAAATACCCTTAAATACCCACAAAGACCATTAAATACCACAAGGACCCAGAGGACCAAAAATACCCGAGGACCCCAAAGATCCAGAGGACTCAAAAGACTCAAATGACCCAAAAGACCCTGAGGACCCAAAATATCCCAAGGACGCAAAAGACCCTGAGCACCCAAAAGACCCAAAAGTCCCTGAGGCCTTTGAAGACCCAAAAGAAGAGTAACTAGAAGGTATTGATATAATACTCATCCACTCGCCATCAACTTGGTGCGAGATAACTCTTATGTTTTTGAACGCTATTTTTTTTCTTTGATCCAAAATCTTTGAACAAAAGATCCAATTTTTGATCATTTGATCCAATTTATCTATCTTTGATTTTCTTTGATTCTTTGATCGAGCGATGATATAAATTTATATTCTCTAATGTAAATGTTGCATAGATCACGCTCAATAAATTTCAAACTTATCAGACTAAGTGTTGTCCCTGTCAAATTATAACGTCATAATTATGGCACCAATGACGTCATCGTTCACACCTATTCCCCATATGGAGTTCTTTACAATGAGCCATGTTTCAATTTTTAGCCGCGTCGCAAGACGCTGGTCATAGAGTGCCCTCTGCTGTTGTTCTTGTTCTTCTTGTTCTTCTTCTTCTTCTTGTTCTTGTTGTTCTTGCAGAGAAGACAAAACCTCAAAGCTCCACCCATTCTGGGAACCATAGCTCCACCCATTGTGGGAGAGGCTTCATATAAACAAATATCCACCATTTTATTAACTCGCATAGCTTTGAGGCCTGTTTTGTAGGCCCGTGTTGTCTTCCTCTCTCACACAGTTTTCTTTCAAATCAAATTCGATATATCATTTCATTTTTCACAGTCGCTAACATAGTTTTAGACTTGGTTGAAAAAAAACGGGAAGAAAATCCGATGAAAGTTGCCCTTTATAGAACGAAATGAATTCTCAAAGGCCTGTAACTTCAAGTCCATTGAGATATATATCTATCTATAATTCCAGTAATCTCTGTGTGTATGTTTGTATGTTTGTATGTTTGTATGTCTGTGACCGCTGTTTCTCGACAACCACGGGTCCGATATACTTGAAACTTGCCAGGTATATTTCTGGGGACCCGAGGATGTGCCTTTTCAAGGTTTGAAATTAATCGGACAAGTAGTTACCGAGCTATGGCGATTTAGCCGTTCGCCGTTCGCTTTGGCGTTGCGAATGGACCAAACCATTCCATGTAAATAGAGGGGGGGGGGGTTCTGTGGTCGTTGCGAATGGACCAAACCATTTCATGTAAATAGAGGGGGGGGATTGTCACCGTACTCGCAAGCCGTTCGCCGTTCGCTTTGGCGTTGCGAATGGACCAAAACATTTCATGGACCAAACCATTTCATGTAAATAGAGGTGGGGGGGGATTGTCACCGTACTCGCACCCACGTACCCACGTACCCACGTACGGGCATTGCACCCACGTACGGGCATGCCCTAGTTTTTTAAATCGCGGCATGGTCAGTCATACACCGCCCGAAATAACAGACGGGAAAATGCCGAGATATATATATTTTGTTTAAATCGCGGCATGGTCAGTCATACATCGCCCGAAATAACAGACGGGAAAATGCCGAGATATATTAAAAATTAGTCCATTTGATGACAATCGTCACGATGAAATATTTAATTTATACGTCGTCACAATAATGTGGAGAGAGGAGCATAGCTTCGTTCACGTGTCGCCACATATGGGAAATTGCCGAGATATATTTTTTTTACATCGCGGCATGGTCAGTCATACACCGCCTGAAATAACGGACGGGAAAATGCCGAGATATATTAAAAATTCGTCCATTTGATGACAATCGTCACGATGAAATATTTAATTTATACGTCGTCACAATAATGTGGAGAGAGGAGCATAGCTTCGTTCACGTGTCGCCACACACGGGAAATTGCCGAGATTTTTTTTTTTTTTCAATCGCGGCATGGTCAGTCATACACCGCCTGAAATAACAGACGGGAAAATGCCGAGATATATTAAAAATTCGTCGCCACACACGGGAAATTGCCGAGATATATTTTCACTTTGCACAAAAATAACATCAAGTAATCGAATCAATAGGAATGTCCTGTGCCTATAACATCGACGTTATAGGCACAGCTGCATCTAGGCATTGTGTAACATCGACGCGGTTTTTGTTTTAATTAAAACTTTTTGTACTTGTTTTTCATAGAGCGGTTTTGAGATATAGAGGTACAACTTTTTCGGTTTTTCCAAGATGGCGCCTGTACCACATGACCTATGACGTCATGATTATCATTAAATATTGTCGTGTCCCCGGGGTTAACACCCCAAGAGGACGAATGACCAAAATGAGCTTTAACTCTGAGGCGTATTTCAAACTTCGCGGGATTATTTCAGGCGCGCGCAGGAAGGTTCAAAGTCTTACCTGGGATGGACGGACGGCCGACACTGGGTTAATCCGAACCCACAAACACAAAGACGGGACAGCAAAATCCACAATACAAGAATGAGATGCAAAAATAAAGGATTTAATGAAAAGAAATGCAAGAGACAAAAATGAAAGGCGAGATGAAAACTATAATTCCTAATTGAGATGTCTCCAGTCAGACTCATATACAAACAAGGGGAAAATAAAAGTAAAAATAAATGGTTTCGTTTCAAGCCGACGGCACTTAGCTGTATGCCTTACATAATACTGCCCTACTTTGACACAAGGAAGCAACTGTCATTTTTGTCGAAATTGAGTTATCACTTGTTCTAGGGTATTTGAGGTATACCTCAAATAACAGACGGGAAAAAGACCGCTCTACACGTTCGTACACAAAATAAAGTAACACGACCCTCCATTTCTGAGATATTAACATGTCAAAAGGAAGCAAGTACAGAAATATTGTCATAAAACTTTGACAAAAGGAAGCAACTGAGCAGGTCTTAGTTAGCCAATCATATATCAACATAGAAATGGCAGATTGAGGGAGTTAACCAATCAGAGAGCTCCTATTATCCAGCTTGGCTTTCTCATGGTTTTTGCTCTGTGTTGTGCTTGTGCAACTGGTTCTGAAACCGCCCGAAAATGCTGAAATTCTCTGATGTGTTCGCCCATTTGAGAGATATGTAAGTACCTGACTGTTCAATATGCTATTAAGCATTCAATTTTTAGACTCTTTTGAGTGAAACTCACGTTAACTAGTGTTTATTGTCTATTTACTAGATGTTTATATCCTGCCTTGTTTGTGCGCAGTTTCTGTGTAGTCCCATATACACATTGTTGTGTACAGTGTACAGAATGCAGGACACGTATCTAATGTTTAGAGTTAGAGTCTTGAAGCAAGTTTTTGAAAGCAATGACTAAATGTAGAGTTAAAATTATTTCCCCCTTCAGTGCTTGTAGTTGTATGATTGTATTATCATTTGGAGGCAGTTTTGATTAAAATTTAATGATCGCCGGTGTAAAAAATTAGGCTAGTCTACATCCATGGGTTACGTGCACGAGAACTTGGATTTTGTATGACAGTGTATTGTATTACCGGACACTTTATTTGGAAGTTGATTTCAGACATTTGATTCATTAATTTACTTGGAAAATATAATTTGTATATGCATTATATCATACAAATTAATATTTCAAAGAAAAGAAATAAAAATAATATACTAATCTGACAAAATCGGCATTTGAACTGACCCCTTCAACATTTTTATCAATCTCGAGGCGCTGAAAATCGTCTTGTATTATCGGACGTGTGTTCTCTATGCAAAACGCCTCAGCACAGCCACGGAAAAGACGTTTTGAAGAGAAAACAACACCATTCATTGTCAATTGGCATTTCAATGAAAATATAAATGTATTCATCAAGGATTTGTGTAGTATTTATATTTTTTGGTTGCATTGTAGAGCTCTTGTTCATTCCACAAGAATTATTAATAAATATTTGGATTATTAATAAATACACACAAAACCAATAAATATATATCTAGCACAGTTTCATACCAGAGTGATCAGAAAATTTGAAAAGTTGCTTCCTTTTGTCAAAGTATTAGGCCTGGAACTATTACCATAATACTTTGACAAAAGGAAGCAAGTGACATAATTCACACAAAAATATGAATTCATATCTCCAACCATGGTTGCCTACAAAGTCTTCTTTGAGTACAGTTTGAAAAACTTTATACCCAGGAAGTAAGAAACTCTGCCAAAGAGAACAGAAAGAAAAACACATTTTCCTCATTTACAAGAAAACTCCTTTCAGGCAGTTGCTTCCTTTTGTCAAAGTAGGGCAGAATACGTACCGATGCAAAGACAGCATTTTTGAGGCAACCCCACCAAAGCTTGCTGCAATGGTGTTCAGCTCAACCTGCCAAAGCACCATATCGTCCAAGTGCTTCACTGTACCTTCAGAGTCCAACATGTAGTCGGAACGAATTATACCGAGTGTCACAGGCTAGTTGGGAAAGAACAGAAAAACAGGCAAGTTAAGAAAGCACGGAATGTGAACATTTGAAAAAAATAAAACAACAAGAAAAGCGTTAATTTCTTCCATGAACTATTTATAACCACCAGAAAAATCAAATTAAATAATGGTTTTTGATGGATTCAAAAAATTTAAAAGTCTCAAAAACAACACATTTATTTTTAACAAATCAAGTGTTGCTTGTTACTTCCGCCACCAAAGGTGGATGGAGGTTATGTTTTCATCCCTGTCTGTCTGTCTGTCTGTCTGTTTGAACGTCTGTGAACAAGATATCTCAAAAAGTTGTGGACAGATTCGGACTTCGGAATTCGGCAGAGGTGTAGCGTATGTGACAAGGACGAAATGATTAGATTTTGGTGAAGATCCGCATTCGGATCCGGCTACTAGAATTTTTAAAGAGATTCTTCACCATTGGGAGATCGGGATAAAAACTATACATAGCAGGAAATCTTAAAAAGTTGTGGATGGATTTGGGCAAAACTTGGTAGACTGGTTGTGTGTGTGACCAGGAAGAATTGGTTAAATTTTGGTGAATATCTGAATATGGATTTGCATATGAGAATTATTTAATTCCAAAGTGATTCTTCACCATTGGGAAATAGGGCTAAAAACGATACGTAGCAGGATATCTCAAAAAGTTATGGACGGATTTGGACGAAACATGGCGGACCGGTTGGGTGTCTGACAAGGACGAATCGATTCAATTTTGGTGAAGATCTGAATATGGATTCAGATACGATAATTATTTAATTTTTAAGTGATTCTTCACCATTGGGAGATCGGGCCAAAAACGATACAAAGCAGGATATCTCAAAACATTGTGGACGGATTTGGAAGAAACTTGGTGGACAGGTTGGGTGTCTGACAAGGACGAATCAATTCGATTTTGGTGAAGATCTGAATATGGATTCAGATACGATAATTATTTAATTTTTAAGTGATTCTTCACCATTGAGAGATAGGGCGAAAAGTGATATATAACATGATATTTGAAAAAGTTATGAACGAGTTATGACTAAACTTAATGGACAGGTTGGTTAGGTGACGAGAACAAGCCGATTAGATTTTGAATCAGTTCCAAATCCAGATTTGGCCTATCATCGGGATACCAAACAAACTGCTCAGCCTGGTGGAGGTATGCGCTCTACAGAGTGCCGTTCGAGTTTATATTTGCTTGATCATTCAGAGAGAATAAAATGTCATTGGTTTAGTCTTGAAGTACCGGTACTGGATGGAGTTTTTTGTTGTGGCAGTGGTGAGGGCGCATTGGGGTGGTGGCAGTGGTGAGGGTGCAGTGGGGTGTTTTTTTTTTGTTTTTTTTTGTATACAGAATCGAGGCTCGGGAAAGAGCTAACATTTATTTCACAAACAAATCAAACAGACAAACAAAATATATAAAAAGAGGGAGCGGTAGACAAGATGGGGAGAGAAGGGGAAGCACACAAACACAACATTTGAGAGCAGGGAAATCGGGAGATGTGTGGGAGGGAGAGGACTTGGGGGGAGGAGGCGTGGGAAGGGGGGGGGGGGGGTGGGAGAAGTATAAAACACAAGGACACCAAGGACTTCCAGGACAGAAGTTGGTATTTCAAAAAAGTGAAATTAGTGGGGGTAGAAAAGATCAAGGTTTTGGATGGGGGAACATAAGAGATGGTGGTGAACAGCTGTTTTAAAGACCTGGAGGGAGGAGTGGAATTGAAGAGAGTGAGGGAGTTTGTTCCAGAGGCGGGAGAAAAGAGGAATGAAGGAGTGAAGGTGAGCAGAGAGTCTTGATTTTGGCAGTTTAACCATAAGAGGGGTGCAGGCAGATCTTGTGCGACCTGTAGGAATATTTGGGGGACAGAGCCCAGAGAGAGCTGGGGGGGCAAGGCCGGAGAGGAGTCGGTAGAAGACGGAAAGACCAACAACCTGCCTGCGGTGAGTGAGTGAAAGGCCCTTAGAGTTAGCTTCATTGCGGGAGATTCCAATGATTCTGAACGCTTTGGTTTCAACAGCGTGAAGACGAGCTAGGTGTGAGGCAGGAGCACCAGCCCAAAGGGGAGAACAGTATTTCATTGAGCTGCGGATGAAAGCCTTGTATGTGGTGAGGCGCTCAGGTGTGCCAAGGAAGGACTTCGAATGACGGAGGATGCCCAGTCGGCGACTGGCTTTGGAGGCCAGATTTGAAATGTCGTTTTCCCAGGAAAGATCATGGCAGATAGTGAGACCCAAAAGCTTGAGTGACAGAACTTCTTGGAGAGGATTATTCAGAAAGTGGATGGGAGGGTTGTCCAGACAGTCTTTCCGGCGAGACATCGTAAGAGTGTGAGATTTGTCAGGATTGAAAGACATGTTCCACTTGTTTGCCCAGTCTGTGATTTAGTCCAGGTCTGCAGAGAGTGAGGAGGCTGCAGACTGCCGATCTGAGGGATGAGGAATGGAGCGACAGAGAGTAGAGTCATCAGCAAAGAGATAGAGAGGATTTTCAAGAGAGTCAGAGAGATCATTGATGAAGACCAGAAAAAGCACAGGGCCCAGAACACTGCCTTGGGGAACTCCAGCCTGAACAGGAAGAGTAGATGAGAGAAACACATTCAGGGCCACACGTTGACTAGAACTAGAGAGGAAGTCCGCCAGCCATGTGTGGAGATTTCCATGGATACCAAAGGAGGAGGGTTTGGTGTGCAGAGCGGGGTGCCAGACCGTATCGAAGGCACGTGATATGTCAAGGGAGACAGGTCTAATTTCCTGTTTGGCATTGAGGACCTCCATCCATTGTTGAGAAAGCAGAAGCAGCATGTCCAGAGTAGAGTGACCAGGTCTGAAACCAAATTGATGATCAGAGATCAAGCCATTGGAGAAGAGGAAAGATTTCATATCCGAAGCAATGATGGATTCCATGACTTTGCTGATAATTGGGAGAAGGCTGATTGGTCTGTAGTTGCTAGGATCTGTTTTGCACATTTTTTGTGCAAAGCGGTGATGTTGGCTGATTTCCAAGCAGATGGCAGATAACCTTGAGCAAAAGAGAGGGTGAAGAGAACAGAGAGAGGGAGTGAAAGAGCGGAAGAACAGGATTTTTGGACACGTGGGCTGATGCCATCAGGTCCAGTTGCAGAATCAGAGTTGAGGGTTGACAGAAACTTTTCCACCTTGTCAGGAGGAAAGGACAAAGAGTCCAGGAGCAGCTGAGTTCGACTGGGTATGGTGGGTACAGAGAGGGATGGGTTTGGGACACAAGATTTGGAGGCAAACACAGAGTTGAGGCATTCAGCTTTTTCACGTGCAGAGTCAGCCGTGTAGCCGTTTGAGGTGAGGGAGGGGATTGAGGGGGAACAAACACCAGAAACAGATTTGACCAGACGCCACCAGGATTTGGAAGAGGGAGATAGATAAGAGAGTTCAGTCTTGAGAACGGAGAGATATTGTTTCCTGGCTCTCCTGAGGGTGGACACACACTTGTTTCGGGCTTTGTGAAAGGAAATGAGATTTCCTTCCGTTGGATTTGCTTTCCAGGAGACGAAGGCAAGTTGTTTCTGGGCAACAGCCTCACCACAAGATTCCGTGTACCATGGACGGGAGGAAGGGTATGACAACTGAAGACGAGATGGGATAAATCTGTGCTTGAGAGAGAGCAATTTACTTTGGAAGAATTTCCAGGATGAGTTGATGTCAGAGGCGGTAGAGATGGGAGACCAGTCCAGATGATTGATGGCTGATTGAAGACCGTGCCAGTTGGCTTGAGTGAAATGCCAGACTCATCGCCGCTGAGGAGGCTCTCTGAGAATGGTCAGAGAGATGTCCACTTTGACAAGCACATGATCAGATGAGCCGATTGGAGCAGAAGAAGAGCAGCAGACATTTTCAGGGAAGTTAGTCATAACCAAGTCCAGAAGAGAAGATGCTCCGTTGAATGAGATCCGGGTCGGGAAATTGACAGATTGTGTCAGTCCCAGTGAGTCGCAGAAGTCCTTTGCTGAGGAGCCATGGCTGGTGAGAGAGGTACCCACACCCAGCCAACTGGCATGGTGATAATTGAAATCACCACATATGAGGAAGAGAGAGTTGGGATGGGTAGATAGAAGTTGGTCCATATTATCAGACAGTGAGATGTAGATGGAGTCATCACTGTTTGGTGGACGGTACAACACACATATGAACAAAAGGTGGGAGCGAAGGGGAAGCCGTAGCCAAAGGTATTCCTGGGGGTGAGGTGGAGAGAGGGCAGTGCAGGGCGAGTGAGGAAGAGAGTTTTTTTATAAAGATAGCAACCCCACCTCCAGGACGAGGCTCAGGTCTATCATACCGGAGGAGGGAGTAACCTGGGAGAGATACCAATGAATCAGAGACATCATGAAGGAGGAAAGTTTCTGTTAAGCAGATCACATCTGGTTTGTCAGAAGCAACCTGTATGGAGAGATCAGTCAGGTTTGAGCGAAGGTCCCAGATGTTTGAGGTCCATACCGTTAATGAAGAGAGAGGGGGAGAATCGGGTACAGGACAGGGGGGGGCGGGTAGGGTAAGATGTGGAAGAGGAGGAAGTGGTAGGGAGAGCTGTTGAAGGTGTGTCAGAGATTTCCGAATAGCTTGGAGAAAGGGAAGAATGGGGCGGACAAAAGGTTTGATGGTGATTGGGTGAGGCACAGTGAGGTGTTATTTGAGGAGGGGGAAGAGCGAGGCAGAAGGTTGGGGAAGATGAAGGTGAAAGTTGGAAGGGGGAAGAAGCGGGGAGGATGCTTTGAGGAGGGGTGAGAGGGGAGTCTAGGAGGGGAGGAGCGAGGGAGAGTCTCGGAGGGGAGGGGTGTGGGGGGGAGTTTAGGTGGGAAGGGACAAGGGGGGAGATTTGAAAGGGATGGGTGATGGGGAAGATTTGGAGGGGAGGGGGAAGATTTGAAAGAGATGGGTGATGGGGAAGATTTGGAGGGGACGGGCAAGGAGGTAGATTTGGAGGAGAGGGGTGATGGGGAAGTTTTGGAGGGGAGGGGTGATAGGGAAGTTTTGGAGGGGAGGGGTGATGGGGAAGTTTTGGATGGAAGGGGTGAGATTGGATTTTAGAAAGTGTACGATTAATGGGAAACGAACATTTATTGCAAAATGAGTTTCTTGTGACCTTCGAGTCAAAAATACGTTTGAGGACGCTGAAGGAGGGGTGGAGTGCAGGAGAGTTTCAGGAATGTAGAAAAGAGGAACTGTAAGAGATGGAATTTTTTTTTTGGAATGAATAGATTTGGTGAGCAAGTGTTGGCAGTAGTGAGGGTGGGGGCAGTAGTGAGGGTGGGGGCAGTGGTGAGGGTGGTGGCAGTGGTGAGAGTGCAGTGGGGTGGTGACAGTGGTGAGGGTGGAGGCTGTCGTGAGTGGGGGCACTGGTGAGGATCAAGGGAGCAGTGGGCAGTGGCAGTGGTGAAGGTTCAGAGGGGTTGTGGTGACGCTGCAGCATGTCAGTGGTGTCAGTGAGGCAGAAAAGCAAACAGCTTGCCTTTTCCTCCTGGAGAACAATCCTGACTGAAGGAAACCTGATATCATTCGACATAGGACACCACAAGTGTGTGTAAACTCGCAGGAGAGCCAGAAAACAACATAGCATTCCACAAGTGTGTCCACTCGCAGGAGAGCCAGTAAACAACATAGCACACCACAAGTGTGTGTCCACTCGCAGGAGAGCCAGAAAACAACATAGCATACCACAAGTGTGTGTCCACTCGCAGGAGAGCCAGAAAACAACATAGCACACCACAAGTGTGTGTCCACTCGAAGGAGAGCCAGAAAACAACATAGCACACCACAAGTGTGTGTCCACTCGCAGGAGAGCTAGAAAACAACATAGCATTCCACAAGAGTGTGTCCACTCACAGGAGAGCCAGAAAACAACATAGCACACCACAAGTGTGTGTCCACTCGCAGGAGAGCCAGAAAACAACATAGCACACCACAAGTGTGTGTCCACTCGCAGGAGAGCCAGAAAACAACATAGCACACCACAAGTGTGTGTCCACTTGCAGGAGAGCCAGAAAACAACATAGCACACCACAAGTGTGTGTCCACTCGCAGGAGAGCCAGAAAACAACATAGCACACCACAAGTGTGTCCACTCGCAGGAGAGCCATAAAACAACATAGCACACCACAAGTGTGTGTCCACTCGCAGGAGAGCCAGAAAACATAGCACACCACAAGTGTGTGTCCACTTGCAGGAGAGCCAGAAAACAACATAGCACACCACAAGTGTGTGTCCACTCGCAGGAGAGCCAGAAAACAACATAGCACACCACAAGTGTGTGTCCACTCGCAGGAGAGCCAGAAAACATCATAGCACACCACAAGTGTGTGTCCACTCACAGGAGAGCCAGAAAACAACATAGCACACCACAAGTGTGTGTCCACTCGCAGGAGAGCCAGAAAACAACATAGCACACCACAAGTGTGTGCCCACTCGCAGGAGAGCCAGAAAACAACATAGCACACCACAAGTGTGTGTCCACTCGCAGGAGAGCCAGAAAACAACATAGCACACCACAAGTGTGTGTCCACTCGCAGGAGAGCCAGAAAACAACATAGCACACCACAAGTGTGTGTCCACTCACAGGAGAGCCAGAAAACAACATAGCACACCACAAGTGTGTGTCCACTCGCAGGAGAGCCAGAAAACAACATAGCACACCACAAGTGTGTGTCCACTCGCAGGAGAGCCATAAAACAACATAGCACACCACAAGTGTGTGTCCACTCACAGGAGAACCAGAAAACAACATAGCACACCACAAGTGTGTGTCCACTCGCAGGGAGCCAGAAAACAACATAGCACACCACAAGTGTGTGTCCACTCGCAGGAGAGCCAGAAAACAACATAGCACACCACAAGTGTGTGTCCACTCGCAGGAGAGCCAGAAAACAACATAGCACCCCACTCGCAGGAGAGCCAGAAAACATCATAGCACACCACAAGTGTGTCCACTCACAGGAGAGCCAGAAAACAACATAGCACACCACAAGTGTGTGTCCACTCGCAGGAGAGCCAGAAAACAACATAGCACACCACAAGTGTGTGTCCACTCGCAGGAGAGCCAGAAAACAACAAAGCACACCACAAGTTTGTGTCCACTTGCAGGAGAGCCAGAAAACAACATAGCACACCACAGGTGTGTGTCCACTCGCAGGAGAGCCAGAAAACATCATAGCACACCACAAGTGTGTGTCCACTCACAGGAGAGCCAGAAAACAACATAGCACACCACAAGTGTGTCCACTCGCAGGAGAGCCAGAAAACAACATAGCACACCACAAGTGTGTGTCCACTCGCAGGAGAGCCAGAAAACAACATAGCACCCCACTCGCAGGAGAGCCAGAAAACATCATAGCACACCACAAGTGTGTCCACTCACAGGAGAGCCAGAAAACAACATAGCACACCACAAGTGTGTGTCCACTCGCAGGAGAGCCAGAAAACAACATAGCACACCACAAGTGTGTGTCCACTCGCAGGAGAGCCAGAAAACAACAAAGCACACCACAAGTGTGTGTCCACTTGCAGGAGAGCCAGAAAACAACATAGCACACCACAGGTGTGTGTCCACTCGCAGGAGAGCCAGAAAACATCATAGCACACCACAAGTGTGTGTCCACTCACAGGAGAGCCAGAAAACAACATAGCACACCACAAGTGTGTCCACTCGCAGGAGAGCCAGAAAACAACATAGCACACCACAAGTGTGTGTCCACTCGCAGGAGAGCTAGAAAACAACATAGCATTCCACAAGAGTGTGTCCACTCGCAGGAGAGCCAGAAAACAACATAGCACACCACAAGTGTGTGTCCACTTGCAGGAGAGCCAGAAAACAACATAGCACACCACAAGTGTGTGTCCACTCGCAGGAGGGCCTGAAAACAACATAGCACACCACAAGTGTGTGTCCACTTGCAAGAGAGCCAGAAAACAACATAGCACACCACAAGTGTGTGTCCACTCGCAGGAGAGCCAGAAAACATCATAGCACACCACAAGTGTGTGTCCACTTGCAGGAGAGCCAGAAAACATAGCACACCACAAGTGTGTGTCCACTCGCAGGAGAGCCAGAAAACATAGCACACCACAGGTGTGTGTCCACTCGCAGGAGAGCCATAAAACAACATAGCACACCACAAGTGTGTGTCCACTCGCAGGAGAGCCAGAAAACATAGCACACCACAAGTGTGTGTCCACTTGCAGGAGAGCCAGAAAACAACATAGCACACCACAAGTGTGTGTCCACTCGCAGGAGAGCCAGAAAACAACATAGCACACCACAAGTGTGTGTCCACTCGCAGGAGAGCCAGAAAACATCATAGCACACCACAAGTGTGTGTCCACTCACAGGAGAGCCAGAAAACAACATAGCACACCACAAGTGTGTGTCCACTCGCAGGAGAGCCAGAAAACAACATAGCACACCACAAGTGTGTGCCCACTCGCAGGAGAGCCAGAAAACAACATAGCACACCACAAGTGTGTGTCCACTCGCAGGAGAGCCAGAAAACAACATAGCACACCACAAGTGTGTGTCCACTCGCAGGAGAGCCAGAAAACAACATAGCACACCACAAGTGTGTGTCCACTCACAGGAGAGCCAGAAAACAACATAGCACACCACAAGTGTGTGTCCACTCGCAGGAGAGCCAGAAAACAACATAGCACACCACAAGTGTGTGTCCACTCGCAGGAGAGCCATAAAACAACATAGCACACCACAAGTGTGTGTCCACTCACAGGAGAACCAGAAAACAACATAGCACACCACAAGTGTGTGTCCACTCGCAGGGAGCCAGAAAACAACATAGCACACCACAAGTGTGTGTCCACTCGCAGGAGAGCCAGAAAACAACATAGCACACCACAAGTGTGTGTCCACTCGCAGGAGAGCCAGAAAACAACATAGCACCCCACTCGCAGGAGAGCCAGAAAACATCATAGCACACCACAAGTGTGTCCACTCACAGGAGAGCCAGAAAACAACATAGCACACCACAAGTGTGTGTCCACTCGCAGGAGAGCCAGAAAACAACATAGCACACCACAAGTGTGTGTCCACTCGCAGGAGAGCCAGAAAACAACAAAGCACACCACAAGTTTGTGTCCACTTGCAGGAGAGCCAGAAAACAACATAGCACACCACAGGTGTGTGTCCACTCGCAGGAGAGCCAGAAAACATCATAGCACACCACAAGTGTGTGTCCACTCACAGGAGAGCCAGAAAACAACATAGCACACCACAAGTGTGTCCACTCGCAGGAGAGCCAGAAAACAACATAGCACACCACAAGTGTGTGTCCACTCGCAGGAGAGCCAGAAAACAACATAGCACCCCACTCGCAGGAGAGCCAGAAAACATCATAGCACACCACAAGTGTGTCCACTCACAGGAGAGCCAGAAAACAACATAGCACACCACAAGTGTGTGTCCACTCGCAGGAGAGCCAGAAAACAACATAGCACACCACAAGTGTGTGTCCACTCGCAGGAGAGCCAGAAAACAACAAAGCACACCACAAGTGTGTGTCCACTTGCAGGAGAGCCAGAAAACAACATAGCACACCACAGGTGTGTGTCCACTCGCAGGAGAGCCAGAAAACATCATAGCACACCACAAGTGTGTGTCCACTCACAGGAGAGCCAGAAAACAACATAGCACACCACAAGTGTGTCCACTCGCAGGAGAGCCAGAAAACAACATAGCACACCACAAGTGTGTGTCCACTCGCAGGAGAGCCAGAAAACAACAAAGCACACCACAAGTGTGTGTCCACTTGCAGGAGAGCCAGAAAACAACATAGCACACCACAGGTGTGTGTCCACTCGCAGGAGAGCCAGAAAACATCATAGCACACCACAAGTGTGTGTCCACTCACAGGAGAGCCAGAAAACAACATAGCACACCACAAGTGTGTCCACTCGCAGGAGATCCAGAAAACAACATAGCACACCACAAGTGTGTGTCCACTCGCAGGAGAGCTAGAAAACAACATAGCATTCCACAAGAGTGTGTCCACTCGCAGGAGAGCCAGAAAACAACATAGCACACCACAAGTGTGTGTCCACTTGCAGGAGAGCCAGAAAACAACATAGCACACCACAAGTGTGTGTCCACTCGCAGGAGGGCCTGAAAACAACATAGCACACCACAAGTGTGTGTCCACTTGCAAGAGAGCCAGAAAACAACATAGCACACCACAAGTGTGTGTCCACTCGCAGGAGAGCCAGAAAACATCATAGCACACCACAAGTGTGTGTCCACTTGCAGGAGAGCCAGAAAACATAGCACACCACAAGTGTGTGTCCACTCGCAGGAGAGCCAGAAAACATAGCACACCACAGGTGTGTGTCCACTCGCAGGAGAACCAGAAAACAACATAGCACACCACAAGTGTGTGTCCACTTGCAGGAGAGCCAGAAAACATAGCACACCACAAGTGTGTGTCCACTCGCAGGAGAGCCAGAAAACAACATAGCACACCACAAGTGTGTCCACTCGCAGGAGAGCCAGAAAACAACATAGCACACCACAAGTGTGTCCACTCGCAGGAGGGCCAGAAAACATGGCACACCACAAGTGTGTGTCCACTCGCAGGAGAGCCAGAAAACATCATAGCACACCACAAGTGTGTGTCCACTCGCAGGAGAGCCAGAAAACATAGCACACCACAAGTGTGTGTCCACTCGCAGGAGAGCCAGAAAATAACATATCGTGTGTGTGTAGTTTCGAAGAAGAGAGCAAATACCTATTTTGGGTGGGTGAAAACCCCCGCCCCCTCCACCCCCCCCCCCCCCAAGATGACTCCCTTAATGAGCGCATATTTTGATGTCATCATTACACCTTCGTTAGGCATAAGATATGCAGCTTGTGCCCAAGTTTCATCGAAATTGTGTGGGTAGTTTCGAAGAAGAGAGCAAATACCTATTTTGGGTGGGTGAAAACCCCCGCCCCCTCCACCCCACCCCCCCAAGATGACTCCCTTAATGAGCGCATATTTTGATGTCATCATTACACCTTCGTTAGGCATAAGATATGCAGCTTGTGCCCAAGTTTCATCGAAATTGTGTGGGTAGTTTCGGAGAAGAGAGCAAATACCTATTTTGGGGCGGGTCAAAACCGTCGCACCCCCAGTGAACCACCTTAATAGGCGCAGATTTTGATATGGTCAATACACCTTCGTTGGGCATTAGATATGCAGCTTGTGGCCAAGTTTCATCAAAACCGTGTGTTTGGTTCAAGCGATAATAGCCGAAATGTTTACCGACTCACTCACTCACTGACTTACCTACGGACACTGCTCGAGCATAAGCTCAACAGACTAAAATCCAGTTGAGCTAAAAAATAGGGCCTTGCTTTGCATGCTTATAGTCTGTATTTTCCTCTGGCAAATCTTACAACTGATACGTGTATACACTTTTATGGATTCTGGACCTTTGCATCATGTTAAGCAAAAAAACTTGGATGTTGCCAAAAATACTGTTACCGATCGCGGATTAAGATGTTAGTTACCGAGCGGTTTGGTATTTCCGCGACCGTTACAGGATCCCTGACTCACCCGATTCACCCAGAACTTTGGCCGTATCGCACCCTAGCCGCTCAATGAGGGAAAAGACAAAAGCGACGCAATGTAAAGAGGAAAACGAAGGCCAAGAAAGGTTTGAAATACTACTACATTTATTTACTATTTACACACAAGCAAAAAAGAAAGCAGTGACGTTTATTTACAAGCACATAAGACGCAGGTGACACAGGGAAGTACTAGCTTATCGTTATACAGACTTAATTAACCCCAGGACAGAACAAACAAAGACGACTCACACGGGGAATTGCAGAGTGGATTGGCTGGAAGGAGGTGCGTGGCTGGAGGGGGAGGACGGCACGGAGCTGGCTGGAGCTTGATCCTGCACGGGACGTCCGGCGGGACCTCGACGGCCGCTGATGCCTCCGATCCTGTCGTGTGCGTGGGATCACGGGTCGGATCACGGGTCAGATCACGGGTCGGATCACGGTCAGAGCCGACGCGCTGGTGGGGGGTCTGGCGTGACGGGTTCTCTCCTCTCTTCTTTTGTTTGGTCCAACCACTCCGTCTCCAACGCAACCCCTCAACGCAATCACTGAACGCAACCACTGAACGCAACCACTGACGACCAACTCAGCTCTTTGTGACCCTCCTTGTCTCGGCTCAAAAGTGCATCTCCGTTTCTGCTTCCAAGCTCGACTCACTGGGGGGAGCGTCGCGCTGTGGGTTATATAGGCCCCGCCCCTCAACCTTGGCGAACCTCCCCCAAAAGTTCTTCCTCCGCCCTCTCCAGCCAAACCCCTGGCTCATGGTTGGTCGAGTGGGGCTGGCTCACTCCTCCCCTCTCTGACGAGGTGGGGAAACGCCTTCCTTCCCCCAACCCTGCCTCGTGGTCAATGGCGGATGAAGGGAAAAACCGACCAAAATGCGGAAGGCGCTTCGAATTGCAATTGACGGAAAGGGGGGAATGGAAGGGAATCTATCTCTTTCACTGGTGCAATGGAGTATTTCAATTAATGGAAGACACAGCCTTACGCTAATACACATAATATGGATATAACTGTCAAAAGAAAAGATATATCGTGTCCTGCATGTATGTTTTTATGGACTAACTACGGGAACGCCCTTTGACCTTTCTACAACCACAACGGAGGGAGGAGGGGTGATATTTTACAACAACCTTTTACAACAACATTTTACCACCACAACAAAATTAAAAAAAACATTCTCATATTCACAACAATACATTGACTACACCTGCTCTAGACGTGTGAACATTGGCCTCTGAGATGATTATTCTGGGTATTGAATCTCGATTTCTATATTATAAAACAGGAGTGTCTGTCTGTCCGTCTGTCTGTCTGTCTGTCTGTCCCCAAACTACTCCCTCAGTTTTGGGGCGAGCCTCACCAAACCTTCTGTAGAACGTTTTAGGGTCCCAGTGCATGTCATAAGGTAGATAGGAGGTTTCATAAATTCCTCAATAAAATTGATTTTGAAATTGACTCGATATCGAGCTGTTCCGAATCTGGAAGTGGACAGATGACGACGGTTCCCTGGTTTGATAATATCTCCACACAATTGTGATTTTACATTATATTTTGCTATATTAACACTATAGTATTAATTTGTGATTAGAATGATGAATGATGCTGTTTGGAATGAATATATAGAGATATCGAGTTTAAAGCAGAATGAGGTAAATGACGTAAGGGTTTCCATCCATGACATTCGTGGATTCCCCATTTGCAGATTTGCCATTGACTGGATATAGCAACATTCGGGTTGGGTACAATTTTTGTGCAAATCATTCACGAATCTGCTGTCCATGTCTGACGTTCGACTGAAGGTGGCACAGGAATGTGCAGTTTATTGGTTCATGGTTTAGCATTCGCCGTTTCCGCATTGTTTGTTTGCTTTTGGTTTCCCACCTGTGTGTAGCGCAGGTACCTCACTAGTATAGCTGTAAACTCTCAACCTCGTGTTTTGCAGGCAAGGATATTTAATGTGTGTACTGTCCCTCAAATGAATGTTTAAATTGGGTGTCCCATCTCAAAGCATTAGTGAGTGAACGTTAAAGATCTTGTGGTGTCACGCATGAGGAAAAACGAGCTATTGCTGGCACCGTGAACAGATTCCTCATTTCTGCTCTAACCTACTCAGTCGAACGTTAGATGCGGACATTCAGTTCAATAAAGCTTGGTGGAAGACGGGCCAAACACTTTCCCCGGTCACCCCCACGAGGTGGAAATAATTTTGGCCGTTAATGACCCATCATGATCATCTTCCTTGTGTTGATTGGACATCTGCTATCTCCGATGACTTTTGCTCGAGGACAGATATAACCATAAAAGATGGCAAAAGGCATAACAAAATGGCCAAAAATATGTCGTCCTATCTTATATTTAACAAGGTTGGAGTTTTAGATGGCGCTGACATGGTTTAAAAAAAAAAAAAAAGTTTAAGTTTTAAAAAAAAAAAGTTTTATATGGCGCTGACATGGTTTATAAAACCTAAATTGCTTTACCTTGGTAATTCCATCCACTTTCATCTCCTCATACAAAGCAAACAGCCTGCCAATGAACTCATCTGCTTGCACTGTACTGCGAAGACATCAAGAAAACATTGCATTAAATTATAATTTTACAGTCACTTGCATGCAACAATGTGGCCTCTGGTAGGCAATATTTGTCATGTCAAAATACCAGCAAAAAAATAAAAATCTGAGAATGCAGCGGGGAAGAGGGCAGGGTGGCTGGCAGAGGGCAGGGTGGCTGGCAGAGGGCAGGGTGGCTGGCAGAGGGCAGGGTGGCTGGCAGAGGGCCGGGTGGCTGGCAGAGGGTAGGGTGGCTGGCAGAGGTCAGAGAACAAAGTGGCTCACAGAGGGTAGAGTGGCTGGCAGAGAGCAGAGTGGCCTGCAGAGGGTAGAGTGGCTGGCAGAGGGCAGAGAGCAGAGTGGCTGGCAGAGGGTAGAGTGGCTGGCAAAGGGCAGAGAGCAGGGTGTCTGGCAGAGGATAGAGTGGTAGGCAGAGGGTAGAGTGGCAGGCAGAGGGTAGAGTGGCAGGCAGAGGGCAGAGTCGCTGGAAGAGGATAGAGTGGCTGGCAAAGGGCAGAGAGCAGAGTGGCTGGCAAAGGGCAGAGAGCAGAGTGGCTGTATCTAAGGGGTCCAAGGGGTCTATGGGGTCCAAGGGGTCTATGGGGTCCAAGGGGTCTTTGGGGTCCAAGGGGTCTTTGGGGTCCAAGGGGTCTTTGGGGTCCAAGGGGTCTTTGGGGTCCAAGGGGTCTTTGGGGTCCAAGGGGTCATTGGGGTCCAAGGGGTCCAAGGGGTCCAAGGGGTCTTTGGGGTCCAAGGGGTCTATAGGGTCTAAAGAATATGGTTCAACAGCAGCTACCTAGGTCTAAAATGTTTAAGAAGTCGAAGGGGTCTATAGGTTCTAAGGGGTCTAAAGGGTCTTAAAAGCTCTAAAAAGGTTTTAAGGGGTTTAAAGTATCGAAAGAGGATCAATGGGCCTCACAAGTTAAGGGCTGTCTAAAGTGTGTAATGGTTGAAAGGGTCTAAGCAAGTATAAAGGGTCTTAAAAGGTCCAAAAGGGTCTAAAGGTGGAAGGGCTCTCAATCACTAAATGTCGAAAAGGTATGTTCCAACAGTCGGTGATGAAAATACATAATTAATTAATATACGTAGTCAAGGTCAAATAAGAAGTAATTAAAAGAAGTACGCAGTTGAACTCACGTTAAAACAGTGGTTGAAACAGTACGTAATCAATGGACATACGAGACATGGGTCGCCCAAGACTTCATATTGACGAGGGTTCACTGTCCGCCCATGTTTTTGGGTTTTATATAAGGTACTAGCAGAGTACCCAGCAGTGGGTCGAGTTTGTCATCACTTGCCAAAAAGTAGAGTCTGTTTAGCAAGAAGACTACAGATGCTTGCATGGTGTGCACCTAAAAGCTTCGAGATGGCATAAAGGGTACGTTCCAATAGTGGTTACGGATCAACGGATCGAAAAGGTCAAATCTCTCAAGCATATGAAAAGGGTCTAAAAAGATCTAAGTGGTCTAAAGCTCGAAATGGTCAATGGTCAAAGCTGTCTATAACATGTCTGAAGAGCATAAGGTGTCTAATTATTGTTTTAAAGGTCCAAAGGGTCTAAAGGGAGTCAAGACACTTAAAATCTAAAGGTTCTGTGGGGTCTAACAATTTGAGAGGTCGAAAAGGAGAAGGGGACGAAATGTGTCTAAAGTGTTGAAAGGGTGTTGAAGGTAAAGGGGGCTTGATGGGTCTGAAGGATCTGAAGAGTCTTAAGGATCTTCAGTATATTTAGGGTCTCAAGAGTCAAGGATATTTAGGGGTCTTAATGGCCTTAGAGGGCTTTAAGGGCCTTGAGGGTCGATAGCATCTCAAGGGGTTTAAAGGTAGAGAGGGGTCCAAGAAGGTTTGCAGCAACAACAACAACAACAACAACAGGCATTTTAAGGCCATTTTCCCTGCTAGAGCGGGGGTTAGCCTTGCAGTCCCCATGACAATCTTCTCCATTTTGCCCTATTTTCTGCATCTCCCCTTGTTAACCCCCTTGCCCGCATTTCTTCTTCCACCATCTTTAGCCAAGTCTTTCTCGGTCTTACCCATCCTCTACTTCCTCTACATTCATTTCCATCACTCTTCTCAACCCAAGGTCTAACTCAGGGTCGAAGGTCTAAAGGATGTAAATGGTTAACGGCATAAAGGAGTATGAAAGGTTCTTCAGAGGTCGAAGGGATCTTATCAGTCTAAAAGGTCAAAAGGTTTAAAAGGTACATTCCAATAGTACATAATTAATAGATGTACATGCAGCCAGGGTGCAACTGACATTCAAACAATACATAATTTATATATATGAAGTCACATGGCTTCACCATGCTTTATATATATATACCAATAAGTAACCTTAAAATGGCGATATCAATTCGAGAATGTAATGTGTGTAGTTGTAGACGAGACATGACTACGAGACGAGACGAGTAGAATGTATGGAGACAAAAGGTCTGAAGGTGAATATAGGAAAGACGAAGGTGATGGCAAGTGGTAAAGCATGTGGTGAGGTGGAAAGAACTGGGAAGTGGCCGTGTGCTGTGTGCAGGAAGGGTGTCGGAGTGAACTCCATTCAATGTACAATGTGCGCTGAGTGGGTTCATCAAAAATGTAGCGGTCTGAGAGGGTCATTAACCAGTGTGGCAGCTACATTCAAATGTAAGGTGTGTACAGAGGGAGCTGCAGATGGAGGAAATGTTGAGTTGGATCTTGGAGATGGCGTGAAGCTGGAAGGTGTGAAAACATTTTGCTACCTCGGAGACATGCTGAATGGAGAAGGTGGATCAGACTCGGCAACGGTTGCTAGAGTGAGATGTGCATGGAAGAAGTTTCGGGAACTGAGTGGCGTGCTGATGAGGAGGGGAGTGTCGTTGAAGCTGAAGGGAAAGGTGTATCCTGCATGTGTGAGAGGTGTTATGATTTATGGGAGCGAGACATGGGTAATTAACGTAGAGCAGCAACGAAGGTTGGAAAGGGTGGAAATGCGAATGGTTCGATGGATGTGCGGAGTATCGTTGAGAGAAAGACAAATGATGAATTGCAAAAGATGATGGGAATAGAGCCTGTGATTGATGCTGTGAAGAGGAACAGGTTGAGATGGTTTGGTCATGTGTTGAGGAAGGATGAAAGTGACTGGTTGAGAAGAGTGATGGAAATGAATGTAGAAGGAAGTAGAGGACAGGGAAGACTGAGAAAGACTTGGCTAAAGATGGTGGAAGAAGAAATGCGGGCAAGGGGGTTAACAAGGAGAGATGCAGAAAATAGGGCAAAATGGAGAAGATTGTCATGGGGACCGCAAGGCTAACCCCCGCTCTAGCAGGGAAAATGGCCTTAAAATGCATGTTGTTGTTTGTTGTTGTAGTTGTAGACGACATATGTTATATCTATGGGTAAGAGTTATGTTTTGCCCATTTTAGATCTGGCAACATTCAGCGTATGACGTCAGTAGAGCAGTTCCAATATGGCGGCTCCCTTAGAAGCATGCACCAAGGAGGAGCAACGTTCAGTCTTGGGAAAGGGACTTCTTGGGAAGTGAGGGTGTGAATCCCAGTGAAATCCACCGCAGAATGAAGATGCAATATGGCGACGCGTGTTTATCACTGCAGCAGGTGTACGACTGGGACAGGAAGTTTAAAAATGGAGTGTCCAGTGTGGCAGACGCTGCTCACTCGGGCCGGCCTCACACAGCCGACACACCACATATGGTTGCAGGACTTGAGCGCGTGCTAAGGGAAAACCGTTGCATTACACTGGATGAAGTTGTCTCCGAATTGATCATTAACCATGGTTCAGCACACTATATCATTCATAACGTGCTGGGGTTCCGCAGTGTGTCTGCAAGGTGGGGGCCTAGACAACTCACGCCCGAACTAAAAGAACGGCGAGTGGACACATGTGAAGAACTTCTGTGATGCTAAGAAACAGAAGGCAACTCTTTCCGACAGCACGCAGTGGACTAGGTCCACTACTTTCAGCCAGAAACGAAGAGGCCAAGCAAAGAGTGGCACCATTCAACTTCACCGAAGCCCAAAAAATTCCACACAGCCGTCAACTGGAAAAGTAATGCTGACGCTCTTCTGGGATAGCCGAGGCATACTTGCAGAGCATTACATGCCCAGAGGGACCACAGTCACCAGTGCATCATACTGCGACTTCCTTAAAAATCATCTGAAACCAGAAATCAGTTCAAAACGTCATGTACTACTCACTACCGGTGTTTTGCTTCAGCAAGACAATGCTCGGCCCCATACTGCCCGCACTACAGCTGCACCAATCGAGGACCTACATTTTGAGTGTCTTCATCCACCCTACTCGTCAGACCTCGCCCCTTCGGAATACCACATCTTTGGGGCACTTAAAGAGGCGCTTGGTGGAACCACTTTCCGATCCAACAAAGAGGTCCAAGAGGCGATGCACGAATAGCTACACAAGCAGCCAAAATATTTTTCTTTCTGGAGGAATCCAGGCCTTGGGAAAGCGCTGGAAAAAATGCAGTGAACGCAATGGAGATTATGTTGAAAAATAACAGTTGTTTCACACATACATGCAATAAACAAGTTGTGAAAGATATTTTACGGTTACTTATTGACTGCCCCTCGTGTGTGTATGTATGTATGTGTGTGTGTATGTGTGTGTGTGTGTGTGTGTGTGTGTGTGTGTGTGTGTGTGTGTGTGTGTGTGTGTGTGTGTGTATGTGTGTATATATATATATATATATATATATATATATATATATATATATATATATATATATATATATACACATATGAAGGTGTGCGGGTGAGGATATTGAAGTGGCAAGAGATTTGGAGGATGGAGCCAATATTGTTGAATTTCCTGTTGCGGGCAACGTATAATGTGCTTCTGTCACCAGTAAACTTGAGATTGTGGGGGTTGTTGCAGGAGGAGATGTTATTTGTGTGGAGGTGTGGGAACGGTGCAGCATGCACTGAGTGCATGCTCAGTAGCATTGGCAGCAGGAAGATACAGGTGGCGACATGATCAGGTGCTGGCGGTGGTGGTGCAGATGGTGCAACAAGAGGTGCTGAGATCGAGAGAGAGAAGAGTGGAGAAGGAGACTGATGGGGGAGAGGTGTGGTTTGTCAAAGAGGGCCAAGTGGAAAGAGGTGGAAAGAGGAGGAGGAGGTGGAAAGCAAGAGGGCTGTCAGATGCTTGTGATTGGCAGGTGGTGGCGGACCTAAAGCCACAATTGGTATTCCCAGAGGAGATCTGTGTGACAAAGTTGCGGCCTGACATTGTCATTTGGTCAAGTGCAACAAGACAGGTCATCTTAGGGGAGTTGCCGGTACCTTGGGAAGAGAACATGGAGGAGGTGCACGAGAGGAAGAGAGGAAAGTACAGTGAGCTGGAGGCAGAGTGCCGGGAGAAGGGTTGGCGCGTTTCGTGTCAGCCATTTGAGGTGGGG